>NW_015505751.1:126548-149830 GCF_001515645.1 Sinocyclocheilus grahami
ATATTTAAAGCTGCAGTCCGTAAGTTTTGCCTCTTTGTCGCCATCTCTGTTTGAAAAACTGCAATTGCAGCTGTGTGCGGAATTATCTAGCTTGAGTGGGTTGTGCTCCGGCACGGCTCCAGCGCGGATGAATCTAATGTTCTGAAGAGTATGTGTGGCAGTCAGTCACCGCACCGGTGTGGATATTGTACTTTGCACTCACAGATTCTAGCCTACGTCTTGGAATATATGACTCAAATAAGCATTTTCACCGGATATTGTTATCTGAACAAGTAAGTAACAAATCTGCCACGTTTGTTCTGACCAACTGAGGAAAAAAGCATTGCCATAAATCTCGCTACCAATGGTGATTTAATCTAAAGATCGGTTAGCTCATATCACATCAAACCGTTCAAATTATTATTATTGTTACACTTCATTCTCAAATTGTTAATGTTAAAAACATCAGCATTGCGTGACTAAGAGTATAGTGTGTATAAACGAGTAGATTTCAATTTCTGTACAGTCTAATCTCTAATTGTCATACCACTCGAATTTCATATTAAGAAATTATTTTAACCCAAAAAGCAAATTATACTCCCTTCGAACTGGTTGTCTTTAAAATACAAATCTTGTGTAATCCCAGGCTATCTGTAATCAGAAGCACATTTAAATATATATATAATATAATTTAATTTCATTCATATGTGTTTCATAAACACAATCCTTTCTGGATTACAATCCGCCATTAAAATGATACATTTAATTATTCTGGCTGCTGTGAGAAAAGGCTATAAGTGATCCACCACCTGCAGGATCCTCACATGCGATAGCCTAGTAGCCGGGACAACTTCTTTATGTTTACAGACTTGAAAACCTACCCGTACCACTCAAATTAGAAAACATTATTATAAGATGAACGTTGTGAATCGGGCTAAAGTAAGGCGATAGTTTCGAACACTGGCTGGTTATGTAATCGCTCAAATACTGATTTCGGATCATTTTTAATCAAAAAAAGTTACGGACGTCAGCTTTAAGTAACTAATAGCATAATTCTTAACCTTTGACCATTCTTGAAACACAAAATGACCAATAAAAAGGTGTCAAGCATCAAAAACAGCCCATATTAAATCTATAAGCTGTCTTTAATTGAAAAATACGCATTTTCATGCATACTATATATGTGTGTGTGTGTGTGTGTGTATACCGGTGTATACACGGCGGTGACAGCAGCTGCAATCCAGCTGTCACTCAAGTGGCCACGCCCTTAATTATGCAGAACTTTAAGGCTTAATATAACTTAAACGGATAAGTTATAAAAAAAATGCACCCCCTCACAGTTGTCATGAAGGGCAAAATTAGCTATATAGACCAAAACCACTTTTTGTACCAGGCTGTAAACAAATTTTTTCTGCTGTAAAGTTGGGCATTTTAACATGGGAAGTCTATGGGATGGGGAGTCTATGAGTCTTTTGGAGCCAGCTTTCAATAAAAGGAAAAAATTGAGAGAGACTGATAACAGCAGTCAGAAGAGAGAACGATGTCAAATTTACCATCCCTCCCATAGACGCTGCATTAGAAACACCCTCGCATTAGCGTTAACTGTTTTTTTTTTTGTAATTTGATGCAAAGGTGATATAATACAAAGAATAGTGTTATAAATGTACATACATTAAAAAAAAATACAAATATGATATTAAGGATAAGGATAACTTTTGAGGATTTTCGATGCTGATGACCGTTAAACACGTCTTCACAGTCTTGTGAAAAGGAAAAGTGAAAAGGGTCAATTTACACTGACAACCTATGCAATGATATTAAAAATAAATAAATAAATAAAAAAGAGTCACCATATCAACCTGAAAGATGTGAAATCTTGTTTGCGGTTTATAATGGATATACTTAAAAGAAATGTACCATAGAGACATAATGGCGCGCTTTCATGCAATTAAATGGCAGAGAATGTTGTAATGTTGATAATTAATATAACTGAGTACTAATATTTAGAAGACACCGGGGCTAGTGGTCACACAGGGAAGGTAACACATGGGATATTTCCCAGTAATTATAAGGTCAAGTCAAGTTACACACAAAGTTAGTTTGAAACAAACTCAAAACTTTTTAATTTTGCTAAAAAGCCTTTAATAGACAGATTTCCCCATACACCATAATGTGCAAAAAATCTGTGTTTTTAATCAAGTATATCTTATTACTTTGGCAATAACATTGGAAATGTTTAGTGGCCAAGACTTCAAGGCATGTGCCTACACAGAAATTGATTTATTCAGTATCCCCACCCAGAAAAATAATCACTGGAGTAAAAAGTGTGACAACTAGCCCACAATCCTCTGGGGGTGGTTGAATTATGAGCTGACTATGAGTATTGAAATGACTTGTTCCGTAAAACATTTTAATGAAGATAATATGACATCTTTTTATATGATGCTAAATGCATGCATAAACACAAACACCAAATTCTGTGCAATTATCGCTTATGTTGGAATCACAGCAGATCCCATATAATGACCAGACTGATCACAGTCACATTCAAAGTGGAACAATTTATCACATTCACCCTGTAGTAGATCTGAACATCAACTTTAAAGTGTTGTATGACCAACATAAGAATGATAGCTGCACACTGACTGAACTTTAACTGCATAAAATATGATTCATAGATGTGATTCAACAGTCTCTAAGTTATACTTGCTTAAAACTGTCACTGTAACAGATTGAGGCTGAAATTTCACAGTGACATGCCTGGACAGAACTAATGTACCAGACTTCTATATCATAATGAGTGAAAATTGTGTTTTGCTCATGCGTTTGATCATTTAAAGGCACAATATGTAATTTTTCGCCGCTAGAGGGCGCATATTCAAAACAAACAAAGAAACAAAGGTGTAGTTTGATGACACCGTGACTGAGTGTGGAATCATGGGAGTTGTGGTCTTCATCCCCACAGCCGATGCAATCCGACGGGACTCGAGCAGAAATCATGTTCATGGATGAGCTAATGATTTATTAACGTAGTAGAATGAAGCAGGGTGAGGCTGAAAGCCGTCGAAGCAAAACGGGGCCGCTGAACGAGCGTGACACATGGCTCGAAAGCAGCGGAGCTTTTATGATGCCACAGTCAACCGCTTCCGCTCCTTCCGGTCGTGGGTATGTGGGGTAAAGCAGCGCTGTTTTATCATACTAGATATGTTTGAAAGTTCTGTTATAATGCTACTCTGTGCGGTCGTCACCTGTCTAATAAAACGCATAACATATTAAAGCGTCTTTGGTGTTTCCATGTTTTCTACTAAACAAAACCGAGGAAATCGAGGGGTTATGACGTTATTGGCAGGCGACACTATGACACTATGGACACGGTCCGTGCCACTAGTTAAAATTGCTTATTTCTCTGGATTTAAACATTCTTTGCAAACATTTGGGATAATGTAAGTACACAAGTCAGCAAAATATATAACACTGTTCTAGTGGTTTTTGGATATTTTAATTTAAAAAATCTTACATATTGTGCCTTTAAGAATCTAAGATCAATTGACTTGACTTAAAATCAAACAATTCATTAGTCCCCCCCCCCACCCAAATTTCAATGCAACTTAAAAGCATATGCAGAAAATTCAATAAACACTGACAAAATGAAACACTTCTGACGAGGATAAAAAGGTTTGTTGTAGTGTATGACACATTTATAGCTACTTTGTTAATCTTTAGATATATATACACATGGTATATCATTTCATTCTGAAACAATAGACACAATCCCTCTAAAATCATAGGAGCACAATGTCTACATATCAGTAGACAAGCAGTTGAGTAAAAGTGCACATGGGTTTAGAAGGATCTGAAAAATATCATGGCATTCCATCAATACTGACTAATGACTCAAAAAAACGACAACATTATTGGAGATGATCCATCTGCGCCATTACACACCACATTCACACAATTACGTACACAAGCACACTCTGTTTCTCTCTCTCGTACACTAAATGTAAAATAATTGGGCAGACAGAAATACAACGACAGCTTATACACACACTGAGCACAGTCTGTCTCCCAGGCTTTTTTAAAATATAGAAAATTTCCTGCACTGGGTTTGTGGCCCAGAACACCTTGGTCACATTGCACAGTGTCTTGAGATTCACCATCATCTCACACCGCCGAAAACAAACAAACAAAACAAAGCAGAGAGTGACAGCTCCTCAGAATACGCCACATTTTCACATCTCCTTGATGTGCAGCGCAGGCATTTGTGTCTATTGTTCCTTGAAATGTTTTGTTTACGCTCCACACAAAAAATTCTCAAGGCGTGAGTATGACTCAAATGTGTTATGAATCGAATCCTTCAAGGCTACTTCGTAGTCTAGTCAAAGAGAAAACCTGGGCCGGGTCCTAAAAAGGGCTCTATAGGCCTAATAGAAAGCTGAGAAATTCAGTCAGTCAGTCAATTTCATTTTTTCCATTCATGATCTCCATTCTCCACTCCTGTTAAATAAATAGTAGAAAAATAATCCTTTCATTTTCAATGTTTCTTGAAAAAAAAAAAACAGGAGCTTTGTATCGTATGCACCTGCCAAATCCACTCCCTAATGACCTCTACAGAGGTCAAATGTTCGCCCCCCATGGTCAACAAGCACAAAACACCTCTGACCGCCTCAGTAGATGCCCAGGGAGAGTTGGGAGTTAAGGTTCTCTCCTCGTTTTTGCAGGATGCAGGGCCTAAATGGTGGTGGATGAAGTTAGCAGTGGCATGAAAGGCAGGGTTGGCGGATGGTTTGGGGTCACGGGTGGGCAGGATCAGCACTCGGCATCCACGCTGTGCACGGTGACGGCAGCCTGGAGATGATGCGTGTGCAAGTGCAGGGGGTGGTGCGTGTGGGGGTGCCGATAGGGGTGGAACTTGTGGCTGAGAAGAGCAGCTGTCTGTGGAGGTGTGTCCAGGTCGAGGTCCTCGTCGTGATTGCCCACATCAACGCCTGCAGAGAGAGGATCGTTGTTGCAGGGCGGGTTCTCGCTGTCCTCCTGAGGGCTCATGGTGCTGTAACCTACATATAAATAGACAAGGAATCACAATCAATATTTTCGGAAGCTACAGTATAAAATTTACTTTGAATCTAAAATGTTCTACAGGTGTAGCTAACAGATTTTTGTATCTCTAAAACAACGGCTGAAAGGAAATTTTCAACTGTGAATAGACATTTAAACCTAGTCACGTCTCTGTGTCATTTTGTAGATACTGCTGATGGAAACTTGATAAAAACATGATCATTTAAGTTGCTCATTAAACTAATCATCTTAATGAATCCTAATCCATTCTAATCTCACACTCCTCACATAAAACATATTAATCTCATTTTGTACTGATCTGACAGACTCATGATAGCGTGACGTGACATGACACCAAGTAGTAAGATATACAGGTGCATCTCAATAAATTAGAATGTCGTGGAAAAGTTCATTTATTTCAGCAATTCAAATCAAATTGTGAAACTTGTGTATTAAATAAATTCAATGCACACAGACTGAAATAGTTTAAGTCTTTGGTTCTTTTAATTGTGATGATTTTGGCTCACATTTAACAAAAACCCACCAATTCACTATCTCAACAAATTAGAATATGGTGACATGCCAATCAGCTAATCAACTCAAAACACCTGCAACGGTTTCCTGAGCCTTCAAAATGGTCTCTCAGTTTGGTTCACTAGGCTACACAATCATGGGGAAGACTGCTGATCTGACAGTTGTCCAGAAGACAATCATTGACACCCTTCACAAGGAGGGTAAGCCACAAACATTCATTGCCAAAGAAGCTGGCTGTTCACAGAGTGCTGTATCCAAGCATGTTAACAGAAAGTTGAGTGGAAGGAAAAAGTGTGGAAGAAAAAGATGCACAACCAAGTGGAAGAAAAAGATGCACAGCCAACCGAGAGAACTTTGTTCTTTGCCTTATGAGGATTGTCAAGCAAAATCGATTCAAGAATTTGAGTGAACTTCACAAGGAATGAACTGAGGCTGGGGTCAAGGCATCAAGAACCACCACACACAGACGTGTCAAGGAATTTGGCTACAGTTGTCGTATTCCTCTTGTTAAGCCACTCCTGAACCACAGACAACGTCAGAGGCGTCTTACCTGGGCTAAGGAGATCTGTATATATTCATTTAATTGATCAAAATACAATAAAAACAGTAATATTGTGAAATTTTATGACAATTTAATATAACTGTTTCTATTTTAAGACAATTTAAAATGTAATTTATTACTGTGATGGCAAAGCAGAATTTTCTGCAGCCATTAATCCAGTCTTCAGTGTCAAATGATCCTTCAAAAACCATTCTAATATGCTGATTTAGTACTCAAGAAACATTTATGTCACAGGTGAAAAAAAAAGTCATAAAAATTCAGTCTTTACTGTCAGTTTAGATCAATTTAATGCATCCTTGTCAAAGTATTCATTTCTTTAAGAAAAAAAATCTTACTGCCCACAAATTTTTTAACAGCAGTGTTCAGAAACCTAATAAAAAATAATATATAAATATATTGAAAATAATACAGATCAGGGATACAAATAAAAATTTATTAATCGGTGCAATCCAAAATGATCATTATAAAAACAGCTATTTGTTATAAATGTATTGATACAGCAGCAGTAATGATTGTAATAATTATAAAGTTGTGGTGCAGAGGAATGGCAATAATGCAAAGTAGTGTTCATGTTATTATCAGTTTGTCTCAGTGCAATAGATTTGCATTTAGGACCAATGCCTGGATGCCTACTTCCTACTATGCCTATTATTATACAAACAGTTTTAAACATACAGACTTTATACTGAGAGACTACATTGAATATTTCTACTTTCAAATTTGAATGCGTCAAACTGGAGAGGGAAAAAAAAACATCAAATGTGATTTTGTTACATCAATGTTACATCATCTGAAACATACACCTCCCTTTATACATAAATTTAAACTTAAAATCCTGACGTTGAAAGAAGAAGCTGATGTCAATGTTATTTGTTATCTACCCAAATCCACTTTCCCCTGTCAAACTGCCAATGTTCCTGTTTAGACAACAATACAAAAGACACATGAAGTAGCTGAAGTGAATAATAGATTAGACAGTTACTGGCAACTAAACTTGTATGGTGGGAGGGGAGCTAACAATGCATACAAAAAACAAACTGTTGGAAACTTAACATAATAACAGTCACAGCACATCCTGAATTAAATTAAGACACAGTACAAAGAGCACAAAAACGGTCTTGTCCTGCTGTCAGGTGGCCAAATGTCCAGCCACATGTGACATTTGAAACGGGATCGGAGGTGAAAAGAAAGGTCAAAAACCTCTTATGATCCTGACTTTGATCAATGTTTGCATGAGCAGTCTCAGAGCAGATCTGGAACCAGCTTTGAAACACTGCAGTGAGAGTGAAAGAGCTGGGATACCGATTCTGGATCAGGATCTATCCCTAAACATATCAAAGAGCCAAGCAAGCAAACAAGTACTAAAAAGCATCTCAGTTCCTGGCAGAAAACACATTTCTGTTTAGAGAAATTCTTTAAACCTCGATCTGAAGCGAATACTCGTATACATCTACGTTGCTCCTGGCAAAAACTCTCTGTGTTGGTGGAGCGGTAATGAGTCAGAGCGCACAGGAAAAGGCTTCGGAGCTGTTCTCCTGCATACGCACGCTCAAAAGCCAAATCGATATTGCTTTAAAATGACCCCTTAAGCTGGATGACTGAGCAGCCAGTGGGAGGCGACCTTTAACCCTGCCAAATAAAAATACAGGGAAGAAACTTTTGTACTTGGTCTTTGCCATCTCTAACTGTTCTCGCATCTCTCAATCTACCCACTTTGCTGGCTTTCTTCCTCCAGGTCTCTCATTGCACCTCTCCTTGTGGAATAGAGCTGCCCTTTCTCCTCTTGCTGGTTACACAACGATCTCCAGAAAGCCTCGTCCCTGAGGGGCGGCAGATTTAGCATGCACTGTAGACTCCATGTAACCCAAGCCTGGAGCCGCCAATGAAATAGAGGTGGAACACAAGCATACACTGAGCTCCCGGGGAAGGCTTTGCTTTATTTCAATAATACAACTCCAATATATTCTTAGGTGAGAAATTTGATGGTCACGCCTTTGAATTTTTCTTTGACCCTTGTTTCAAAAGGATCTTTTCAGACCTACTAATATTGTTTTTCCTTTAGACTTTGAGGAAGGAGTGCACATACACAGACATACGCACTCTTACCATGGTCACTTTCTGTCCCTGACCGGCCCCAATATCTCCGCCGTCGTTCTGGACTGTGTGTGTGCCTCTCAATAACAGCAGCAATGAATCGAGTGTTACTAACTGCAGAGAGAGTGAGAAACAGAGCCAAATGGTCATATAACAATAACACACTCGGGTCTCCAGCTGGCCAGCATGGTGTAAGAATACAGGAAATTTAAAAGGCAATAACACACTTGTAGATACTTCTCATATAAAAGGTTATACTGGGGATGAACGCCGTAAACAATGAGGAAAAATTCAAAACGATGTCTTCCAAAAGACTTCCAAAGTACCATATCATATGTGTTTGCTAATTCCATAATCTAAACAATAATCTAAACAGCTAAGTAAGGTTGGTAAATTATATATATATATATATATATATGTGTGTGTGTGTGTGTGTGTGTGTGTATGTATGTATGTATGTATGTATGTATGTATAGATAGATAGATAGATAGATAGATAGATAGATAGATAGATAGATAGATAGATATAGCTGCTTGAAAGTTTGTGAACCCTTTAGAATTTTCTATATTTCTGCATAAATATGACACAAAACAATCAAAATTTCACACAAGTCCTGAAAGTTGACAAAGAGAACCCAATCAAACAAATGAGATGGAAAATATATGCTTTGTCATTTATTTATTCTGGAAAATTATCCAATATTACATATCTGTGAGTGGCAAAAATATGTGAATCTCTAGGATTAGCTGTTAATTTGAAGGTGAAATTAGAGTCCATCTGTTCAGAGGTGTTTTTCATCAGTGAGACTATCAGGTGTCAGATCCTATTCTTTAAATAAAACAGGGCACACACTATCAAAGTTTGGTCATGTTTGTGGAAGTGTATCATGGCACGAACACATGAGATCTCTGAGGACCTCAGAAAAATAGTTGGTGTTGCTTATCAGGCTAGAAAAGGTTTCAAAGCCATCTCTAAAGAGTTTGGACTCCACCAATCCACGGTCAGACAGATTGTATACAAATGGAGGAAATTCAAGACCACTGTTACCCTCCCCAGGAGTGCTCCACCAACAAAGAACACTCTAAAAGCAAGACGTGTAAAAGTCCACTGGGTTTCAAAGGACTGCAGGCTAACTTCTAAGCAACTAAAGGCCTTTCTCACATTGGCTAATGTTAATGTTTATGAGCCCATCATCAGGAGAACACTGCAACGCATATTTTCCGGGATTTGTGATATCACAAATATCGACGAATGGGACGAGACCTGGTTGAGCTGCACTAGAGAAGGCAACGAGTGTTATCACTATGTCAGAGACACTCTAGCCTTCCCAAGGCAGATGAACTTAGAGTGATTACAATCATCCGGGTTTAAATCGCGCTCAAATTGATTTGACTTTGACGCAATATTTAAGCTGAAGCTCGCAGGTGGTTATGGTAAGGGGCGTGACATTTCCCGACCAGGCGCCAAGTGCTGCCAATCACAACACACACTGGCCCAGCTACCCAATCACAGCACATTTCGTATTTCAGAAGGCGGGCCTTCATTTGATACAGGAACTATTCGAGCCGTTCATGCCAGACTGGGGAGAGAGGTGTTGTAGTAATGTAAAATATGTGAAAAATAATGTGTTTTTCAAACAACCTGGTATGAGCCTGTTCTAGTGCACCCCCAGAACAAAATCAAGACTTTGTAAAAGAGCATAATAGGACCCCTTTAACACCAGATCATTTTTCTCAATAAATAAATGACAAAGTATATATTTTTGTCTCCTTTGTTGGATTGGATTCTCTTTGTCTACTTTCAGGACTTGTGTGAACATCTAATTGTTTTGGTTCATATTTATGCAGAAATATAGAAAATTCTAAAGGGTTCACAAACTTTCAATATTATATACAAACTGACTGTTATTCATTTAGATTTCTTACAGTTATGCATGATGTTTCATAATGTATGTTTCTTACAGTTATGCAAAGCACAAAATCTAATTAAAACAACTTTGTGATGTAAATCAGATGGTATTGAAAATGCTTCTGATTATAAAATGTACAACGGAACAAGAATGCCGATCAGGAACACATTATAATATTGTCACTAAAGATGAGACCAATTACGACATCAGACTAACCCACATGGCTGTTTGAAGCAATTATCACACAAGAATGACACAGTACCATTGTGAGAATGAATGCTCGCTTTTTACTCTAGGAGAATAAAACAGCACACTGTACACAAAGAATTCACGGATTATCATCCATTTGGTGTCTGATGCACTGAATCGGTGAAAAACAGCATTAATGGTACAAAGTACAATACTGTAGATTTGATGTACTTAAAAACCCTCAGTGTAATTACTAATGCTAAAATGGGCATTAAAGGTTTTCTGTGTTAATTCGCGTGAAGCGGTGCCAGGCAGGGAGGCGGGTATGAAGGTATTTTTGGTGCAAAACAACTGAGTGACCGTGACAGCGGAATTTGTAGTTGTAGAGAATAGCCACACATGTGTATCAGTAAATCTGAAGTCACAGACAAAAGTTGCATACTTGTAGATATTTTTTTCTCTCCCACAAACACAACACAACAGTTACACGTTCTTGGATCCTTCACTGCAGGTGCACAAATCCTAGTCTACGAATCACAAATCAAGAAACTCGTACGCTCACAAGTTTTGCTACTATTGCTGCAGTGAATATGGTGCAAAACACATTCACACACCTGCATCAAAAATGTGAAATCACAGACGAGTTTTGTGCATCCGCAAATCAATTTGTGAATTCTTGCAATGAGATTTGCACGCTTGTAGAATGTTTTTTTACATATATATTTTTTTCTTGGATGCTTTTTCTAGCACAAACACAAGTGCATAACTACAACGGCGTGAATCTGCTGCTACGAGTCTCAAACACTGTTTTTCGCTTGCAAATGACAAGTTTCACGCTCTCTCCCTTATGCACCGCCTATCTGTGTGATAAATGGTGCAAAAGTGATTTGTGCATCTGTAGAGGCAACGGCGCGCACTGTTCAGAGAGCAGAGAATTTCAGCCAATCAGAAGAGCTCATTTGGGCGCCTGAAACACGTCCCCTAGTTTTAGCCAAAACCCCGAAAAATCGCGAGCTGCGAGCATCTTGACAGTGACAAGTATCAAAAAAGGTAAGTGGCTATTTTTTCTTTCTGAAATCATTTGTTTATAGCTTAAATACAGCTACGTTGGTAAACAGTGTTTCTTAGTTAAGTTAGCTAATCTTATTTCACGAAAGGTAAGCTAACGTTAGCCTACCTGCACTGTTAAGTGTGCTATTCAATCGTCTCGTATTAAATTACACTGTCTAATATAACGATTTATTCCTTGTATTCTGTTATGCTTTACCTTATAGAAAACTAAAGGTAAACTAAAGGTAATTTACAGCAGGCAATCTATAGTAGGTAATTTGCCTAGTAATTATTACTCTCAGTGTTGGGTAGGATTACTAATTACTTTAGTTATCTCAGTTTTCATTCCTTTGAGAATCCTTGTTTTGTGATTTGGCTCAATATCTACTACTATAGATATTTACCTACTATAGATTGCCTGCTGTAAATTACCTTTAGTTTACCTTTAGTTTTCTATAAGGTAAAGCATAACAGAATACAAGGAATAAATCGTTATATTAGACAGTGTAATTTAATACGAGACGATTGAATAGCAAATTTAACAGTGCAGGTAGGCTACCGTTAGCTTACCTTTCGTGAAATAAGATTTGCTAACTTAACTAAGAAACACTGTTTACCAACGTAGCTGTATTTAAGCTATAAACAAATGATTTCAGAAAGAAAAATAGCCACGTACCTTTTTTGATACTTGTCGCTGTCAAGATGCTCGCAGCTCGCGATTTTTCGGGGTTGTAGCTAAAACTAGGGGGCGTATTTCAGGTGCCCAAATGAGCTCTTCTGATTGGCTGAAATTCTCTGCTCTCTGAACAGTGCGTGCCGTTGCCTCTACAGATGCACAAATCACTTTTGCACCATTTTTTACGCAGATATGTGGTGCAAGGGAGAGAGCGTGAAACTTGTCATTTGCAAGCGAAAAACAGTGTTTGAGACTCGTAGCAGCAGATTCACGCCGTTGTAGTTATGCACTTGTGTTTGTGCTAGAAAAAGCACCCAAGAAAAAAATATATATGTAAAAAAACATTCTACAAGCGTGCAAATCTCATTGCAAGAATTCACAAAATGATTTGCGGATGCACAAAACTCGTCTGTGATTTCACATTTTTGATGCAGGTGTGTGAATGTGTTTTGCACCATATTCACTGCAGCAATAGTAGCAAAACTTGTGAGCGTACGAGTTTCTTGATTTGTGATTCGTAGAATATGATTTGTGCACCTGCAGTGAAGGATTCAAGAACGTGTAACTGTTGTGTTGTGTTTGTGGGAGAGAGAAAAAAATCTGCAAGTTTGCAACTTTTGTCTGTGACTTCAGATTTACTGATACACATGTGTGGCTATTCTCTACAACTACAAATGCTGCTGTAACGGACACTCAGTTGTTTTGCACCAAAAATACCTTCATAGGCGGGTATCTTACTTATTCCTCTGTCTTCGTGACTGTCTTCATCTCTGTCATCTCGTTCGTTGTCCAGGTTGGACATCCGGACAGACATCTCTGATAAAAGAGACAGAGAAAGAAAGACGGGCGTAAGAGAAGATCAGACAGATGGAGCAATCCAGATTTGATGTAATATATCTTTGTCTTCTCCTTTGGTCCACAGCCTCTCTCATAAAAAAAGACGACAGACATCAAATCTCCTCAAATCCCTTTTTGCCCACAAATGCCCATCAGACATTAAAAACCGAGGAAAGCCAATTCAAGGGAATATAGCATTCCAGTCTATTCATTTCTAGAATGCAGATTCAGACTAAAGTGGACTCTCTCAGACAGTTTATGTAACTGCAAAACTGACTGCATCACAAACTGATTCAAACACATTTATATTGCATCAGACCAAGTTATACTTCCTAGTCATGCACATATAGAGACTGAATTTGGCTGAGACATGAGGGAGCAACTGCAAGGGAAGAGGGAATTCAGCTCTTTAAATTACTTTTATATCCTTCTATGGTCCTTTTAGCAGTCAACTGTGCTTTAGTATCTCATTAGCACAGGGAGTAGCACACTTTAAAAGTGCACTCAATAATTTTTCCCTCATTAAAGTGAGTTTTACTTGCTCTTCCTCTGAAACAACTTTCCTTCTCAGGCTGACGTCACCAGCTTCTTTGTCAGAGATCACTTGTCACTTTCTAATCAATTCTCAATTATAAAAGGTCCCGGTCTACATTTTATAATCTTTGATTATCTTGTTTCCCTATGAAATATGTCACATAATAAATGTAACATGGGTTTATGCACTTTGACTTTAATTCAATAATCTTTAATGCTGATAATTTTTTTATTCAGTAGTAAACTATTAAAACAAAACCAAATCACAACAAAGTCAAACATAGAGCTGCTTGATAATGGCAAAAATCATAATCACGATTATTTTGGACAATATTGTAATCACAATTAACACAAGGAGTGGGCGATATCACAATATCGCTATATTATTAAGTATATTTTGCTGAAAAATAAAGATGCTATGATATCAAAATTTAGACACCAGTGACATTTCACAAATCTTGATAATAAAAAATAAAATAAATAGAACACCGAACAGTCTGTATAAATTACATATACACAAATGTTTATTAAAGTTACTAAAGTTATTCAGTCAAGCAGTAAATATACAGTCTGCAATATACTTCTGTTCGTGTTCACTTTTGACATTTTTGTATGTATTTGACTGTTAGCCATGTATCCGAAGCCCAAAGTATACTTTGCTTGTCTGTGTAGCTTGGTTCGTCTTGGAAAGCACATACAGAAAGTCGCCTGAGGAACAGCATGAGCTCTCTTTAGCAGCTTAACGCACTTTTAACAAGTGCCATCCTGCAGTAGACTGCATATTATGACAGTCACATTACATGATTTGACTGATTTGGACATTCTGTTTGGGATTTTAAGGAGAAGTGAAAGCAAACTGCTTTAAAGCAAAGGAAAGGAATGCAGCACAATAATGTTTGTATCTTGATTGTCGTGTTTTTGTAATCATTGGCAGTCTAAATGGAAACTGAAATTTAATCCAGAACCCTAGCATTGTTTCCCAATAGTCCCAGGTACGAATCACTTTCACTTTTAGACTCAAAGTGTCCAGACTCACCTTGTGCAGCCAGCGGGGACATGTGCTGATGGCTGCGACGGTGGATCTGGTGCCTGTAGGCATACACAGCTAACACCAGCACCATGATGCATCCCATAATCCCACCTGCCACTGGCCCCACAGGCGCACTCTTGATCATATTCAGTGAAGCCAACTCCTCATCTGCAAAGAGATGAAGAAATACTAAAATAATGATATATTGAAATGAAATAAAGAACACACTAGCAAAGACTTGCTACACACTAGCAAAGATCCTCAAGGCACAATGTGTGACTCATGAAGTCAGTGTAATTCCAAACTTCTGTGCATATCTTTCCAAAACAGCAAAACTAAACAATAGAAAGAAGTAATTTTCTAGTGGACTATTGTGACCCATCAATGCAATTTACCTACATATGCTATTATAAACAGAACACATAATAAACTGCAATAATAGTGTGACTACAGAAGTAGCAGCTCACCTAAAATGCCCAGTCCATCCACATAAGGACTCTTGGCACCCACTATCCCTCCAAAACATTCCTTCTGTAGGGCACAGTAAGGCTTATCCAGATGGGTCTTTCCGTCACTGTCAACCATACACCACTCACAGTCCAGAACACCAAAACAGTCACTACAACCCACACAAATAAAACAGAACATACAAAAAGCAATGTTATAAAGATGGCTACACATACCACATACACTACCATGAAAAAGTTTGGGGAGTAGGATTTTTAAAAATGTTTTTGAAAGATATCTCTTTCGTTTACCAAGGCAGTATTTATTTGATCAAAAATACAGTAAAACTGTAAAATATTACAATTAAAAATAACTTTTCTATTTTAATATATTTTAAAAATGCATTTTTTTCCTGTGATGACAAAGCTGAATTTTCAGCAGCCATTACTCAAGTCTTCAGCTTCACATGATCCTTCAGAAATCATTCTAATATGCGGATTCAGTTCTCAAGAAACATTTCTTATTATTATCAATGTTGAAATCAGTTGTGCTGCTTAATATTTTTGTGGAAAACATGACACATTTTTAGGATTATTTGAGGAACAGAAAGTACTAAAGAACAGCATTTATTTGAAATAGAAATCTTTTGTAACAATGAAAAATCTTTTGTTTCACCAAAGTACCCCCACCACCTACAATATGTTCAAGCAATATATACTAAAAATCATTTTATAAAATTCTATTTTATAAAATGCTTATACGCATTTTATATTGCAAACTATACTTGTTTCTAAAAATATATATTTTTTAATATGTATATTTAACACCAAGGTTCCATCAGTTAACATTAGTTAATGAATAAACTAACATAAACTAACAATGAACAATACATTTGTTACAGTATTTATTCATCTTTTATTTATTCATCTTTGCTAACGTAAATGATTCAAGTTCATATCAGTTCATGTCCATTAAATAATATTAGCAGAATGGACTTTGGCTTTTAATAAATGTTGAAAACACCATTAACAAAAATTAATAAATGCTTTGGAAGTATTTTTCATTGCTAGTTCATATAGTTAACTGATGTTAACAAATGGAACCCTATTGTAAAGTGTTACCAACACAGACTTGGTTCTTTGAGTCTATGTTGAACGACAGTGTGAGAAATTCATGAGCTATTTGTGAGTCTTTGATTTCGATAGGCCCTAATAATAGCTGACATTGTATGATCTTGAGAAACACGCATGCTTGTTGTTGTGGTCAGCACAGGTTGTGAATAAGTGATGTGAGATTAGCTGTGTTAAGTGAAAGGAGAAACATTATTACTCTCAGAGACTCTGTGTTTCTGTTAAGGTCCTGCTAAGAGCAGGCTGATCACAAATGATACAGTATATGGCCGTACCTGCTGGTGAAGCGCTGGCTGCATCTGGTGTTGATACACTGAGGCAGAGTGTCCAGTAGACTGGGCTCAATAACAGTCAAAGACAAAGGCTCTTGGTGCACGTCACAGCTCGGATTTCTATGCACACACACACACAGTAGTAAGGCAAGCTGAGTCAATTAGGCCCTAAATACAACATGTAACTCATTAAAGTCAAATCAATTTGTAATTATTTGTAATAGTCTGCCAACAATGTTGTTCTGTAGATCAGTGACATTCAACAGACAACAAATAATCAACAGTTATTATTGCTACACAGTGAATAATACCCAGCCTTTTTTTTTTACTACAGGTCTCTGTAGTAAAGGATATATTTATTAGCATTCAAGTGTACAATTTTTCACAAAAATTAACAGATGGCACAGTGACAGAAAGGTAAATGCCTTGAGATCTCTCAGCTGGGAATAATGTGACAAAACTGAAAGTGTCTAAATGTCTATTGAGGAACAATCCTGAACTGACGGCTAATTGAGGACACAGGTGGCTGGATATCTATTCATCGTGACAAACAAGAACTTGATGAAGTGACAGGCAGAAGTGTGTGTGTGACTAAGTGTGATTCATTCCAGTGCATGCTGATGAGAATCTGGACAAGTGGTCCAGTGATTAATTTCTGGATCATATATTGTGGCAGTCTATTTTCCAAGCACTTGAGGGGTTAACCTTTGCATTCACACACATTGTGTACAACATGTATTATGTGTTAAAATGTGCTTGATGTCTACTTCTACATGACCTTCGATAAATAACGCAAGACTGTCCTGTAAACAGCAGCGGTTTACCTGTTCTCAGCGTTGGTGAGGTTGCCAGTACATTCATTCACCTCTAGAGGGCATTCACAGGGGCACTCGCATTCATTCTGCTCCATTCTGAGGAAGATGGGAATACATTGAGAAAGTCTGTTTACAGGTCTTTTAACCTGTTTACAGGCCTTTTAAAAAATAGTTTTGCTAGTGTACTTCTACAAGTTGATAAAAATTGCTTTTAGAAGATGAACGCCTTTTAAATTTACAGTCCTCCTCACATTTGGACAAATTCTGTTAAATGCACACATTTTTGTTAAATCAATATAAAAAAATTGATTCATCACTGTAGGTTATGACTAAAGCATTAAAAAATTTAATTGGCTATTACCTTATGGGTTAAATTCCACAAAAGTTAATAATAAATAAAATAAAATACATAAATGCCATCGAAAAGTTTGGGGTCAGTAAGATTGTTTTTAAAGTAATTTATATTTGTATTCAGCAGTAAATTCATGATAAATGACTTTTAAACTTCCTGTTCATCAAAATATCCTAAAAAATGAATAGAGCACTAAAGATAACATGTTAGTAGTAGAGTTGTGCAGACTGTAAACATTACCTGTGGCAGTTAAGACAGAGACGATCCACAGTACTGCAAGCACAGAAGGCCAGTGAATCACAGGTCTCATTCACAATACCAGCAAACGCATTGGTTCCTGGGATACGAGTGAGCCGGTACTTTGAGCAGTGACTGCCATGCACAAGGTTTGTCAGATCACCCTTAAAAATGACAAACACACAGTAAGTGAATTCTTCACTTTGTGCATACAATTTCTCATTAAAAACAACAATTTATAATTGCCCAGCTGGTTGTACTCGAAAGTACATCTGTTATAGCCGCTACTAAAACAACCTCCACTAGGTGGTGTGCTAACATAACTAATACATTAGGCTGACTAAACTTACATGGTAAAAAAACGGCAGGATTGTCACTTCAAACTAAATTTACAGTAGCCTGATATGAAATAATTCATATGAGACTCCACTCACGACAATGCTGGTGTTGAACTTGTAGAAACGCTGCACGGTACGATCACTGAAACTGTTACACAGGTTCTTCTTCACAAAGTTGGGGTGGTTGAGAATGTCATTGGCCACTAGAGGCTCCTAAAGTCAAGCAAATCAGGAGAAAATGATGTACACCCTAAGGTTGTTTTTCAGTTTCATTACCAAACTTTGAATATGATATGGCTGAAGCGTTAAAAAGTCCCCTTTTTCTAAGGACAAAAACATAAAAATGCCTATTTTCTTGTGAAAGACAGGTAATGTTTGTCCTCAGAGCCACAGTTCCTTACCTTATGAGTAATATGTTGCTGTTCTGCTGGAGCATGGCCCTTCGGGTCAATCAGGGTCGGATGGGCCACCAGATAGCCTCTGTCCTCCATGATAAAACACCTACACATACATAAGGACCAAGACAAACAGGATCAAGCACTCTGAGCCTTACAAAGATCCAAAATGACATTTAGAGGGGAAAGGTGGAAGGAAACAGTAGATGGCTTCCTGTATGTTCACAGGGTACCATCTGCAGTTCAGAACAGTTAAGGTTATTGTGTGGCACACTGAGGCATTCCACTTCACTAATCCTGTTTAATGACCATAGCACTGAGAAAAACTCTAAGAACACTGAGGCCTCCACAGCACAGACAGATAAAGAGACAGAGAGAGCATGAAGAGGGGCAAAGAAATAGACAAATAGAGAAGAAATAGAGTTAAGAAGAAAGAAAAAGGGAGGGAAGAGAGGAATGAGAGAAAAATGGGGGCACTGGCACCTAACATAACAGGATGTGTCTGGAATGCAGCCCTAATCAGCTTATCTCCCTTTGTGTCTTTCAGTCAGTCCTGAAAAATATTGAGCTACAGACATGAATGATAAAGCAAACTGCACAGACGAAACGTGCGATTACTTTTCTGAAAAATTACATATACTGTATATGGTTGACTACCCAAATTAAATTTCCAAATAAAATTGTTGATAAAAAAATAAAAAAAATAAATGAATGAAAAATAAATCAAATCAACTAATTACATTATTGAATTTAAAAAGTTGGGGTGAATTAAATAACTGCATTTTTAGTTGTTTTAGCTTATTTTAAAGTTAGTTTTGCCTTATTTTAAAACATTTTAAGTAATCTTGAACTTTGCTGAGGCCCCTGTTTCAGAGCCACTGGTCTAAATAATATATTTAAATATGCAAAAGATTAAATATTCAGGAACTGCATCTAAAATTAGAAAGGGAAATAAATACTAAAAAATTATTTTGATTTATATTTTTTCTGAACCCTGGCATGAACGCAAACTGTACTTAAAAGGTAATGGAGTTGATTATGATTTAGTATCATCATAAATTGTTCATCATGATGTCATGATGTAATCCTTCTGTAATTTTTCAACCGTTCTTCCTGGTCAGAGGTTTCCATAAATACATGTTTACACAGTTTAATGGTGTTATGCTCTAATATTTTATTAGTGTATAAAATTGTAACTTTGTGCACATTTACTCAACAACTAGGCTTGTAACTTCAGCTAAGCCGGTTCTCTGAATATCATAAGCAACCGCCCTAGCGATAATAAAAACTTGACAACTGCCACAATACCCTAGTATCATTGCAGCAACTTTTGCAGAGGCAAGCACCACCTAATTTTATTTTTTCGAAAAATATATATCATTGTTCCAGTCTTTATACTTTTCCCTTCTCATCTCTCCTCTCTCTCAACATCTAGCCCTCCCTCACAGTTTCTTGATCCCCACCTCAGATCATTCTCATTCTATCTCTTCCTATCCTAAAAGAGGGAGCTTAGAAGCATGCAGAGAAGACTAAGTGAATGCCTCTTTTCCAACAGAAGCAAATCTGATTAGTTTAATTTGAAAGAGCTTTAAAGAGCCTCTGTGGGGCATCGATGGCTTCAGGCACTACGCTGGACACCACAGCCGGCACACTGGGGTCTTGGCAGACACTAGAGCTTGAGAAGAAATGAGATGGGGGTTGGGTGCGGTGGGAAGGCCTTACCGGATTTTGTTGCCCTTGTCCTGGTTGCAGATGGGCAGAAGATCCAACAGAACTTTGTAGAAGTAGCGCAGAGTGAAATCGATGCCCATAACCGCTACTGTGTAACCAGAGGCCTTTTGGGAACTGGGAAAGGAGACAGATAAGTGTGTTGATCAATATGAAGAATGAGGAGATCTACAGTATGATGAGTCACCGCAATAGAGCTTTAGATCAGATCACACACTACATAGTCACATTTCCTCCTCTTAAGACAGAACTGATTGGATAACGTGAAGGGAAAACACACTTTATCTACACTAGACATTCTGGAATGCTGCCAGTTTCAAACAGCTTCATCACATCTCTACACACACGACCATACAAACACACACACACACACACGCACTGTGCCAAGCACCAACCCGACAGTGATAAGGCAGTTGTTTTTCATTTGCAACAGGTACTATTACGTACTACATATGCTATGCTTTTTTCAACGAAGACAGCAAATGTATGAAAAAAGTAAGTTGGGTAAGAAAAAGTGACAAAATTATTTACTCAAACTCTGTTAAAGGGATAGTTCACACAAAACAAAAGTTTAATTCATGGTACATTATGACAAACTATACTAGGCTTGATGTAAAACATTCCTAGTTTTGTGTTTCTTGTGACCAGTAATGATGTGTCAGGTTTGAATGTACATGAAGATTTGATGTTGAATAAAAAAAAGAAAAGAAAATGAGTGAATAATGACTTTGACATAGCACACGAATCCTATGAACTACATATAGTAAGGTGTTTTTAACTCATTTTAGGAGTTAGTGTAAAGCACTGGCCATTTCATTGTAGGAAAAAAAAAACCTTTTCGAGAGAGAGTACAATTTTTATGTTGTGGTTGACCTATTCATTTAATTCTCTATATTTAAGTTATTTATATCATCGTTTTTAAAGGGGTCATATGATGTTGCTAAAAAGAACATTATTTTGTGCATTTGGTGTAATGAAATGTGTTTATGCGGTTTAAGGTTAAAAAAACACATTATTTTCACATACTGTACATTATTGTTTCTCCTCTATGCCCCGCCTTTCTTCGATTTTTACAAAGCTCATCGGTCTGAAAAGCAAGGTGTGCTCTGCTGATCCATACAAGCATAAAAAAACAGCTAGTGTCTGAATAAGCAAAAATAAATGAATATCCACATTATAAAAGCCATAACGCATAGCAAATGATGTGTCTAAACCAGCGCTTCTCAAACTTTTTGACTTCTAGACCCCCATGACTCCAACACAATGTATTTTTCAGTATTTCTACCATTATAATGACAAAACGGCTTGTTTTAAAACAGAACAGAAACAGGGAGTACACAGATATATATAAAAATAATTTTTCAATAAAATGTTTTTCAATAAAAACAAAAGTTATTCAGAGGGGAAAGACATCTAGATTTTTTCTTAAAACATTTTAATTAATCATTAGAATTTTTTTTTAAATACAGGAGTAATTTATTACTTAAATATATTTATTACTTAAATTACTTATCCTGTGGCCCCTGGTTGAGATCCAACAGGTTTAAACATAAATTGTGACCCTTAAACAACTGACCTAGAGGCGTGGATGGTGTGGCTAATAGTGACCACATAGCCTGCCCCACCAACATCCAGGTAGGGTCCAGTAAAAGTGATAAGACCAGGATTGGCTACAGCATGTAGGTACCTAAAAGACAAAAGGATCACTAATTAGACCTCATTTTAAACAGAAATGTATAAATTGATCAAAGTTTGTTTTGCTTTTTCGTTAATTTTTTTCCTATACAATTTTTGTATTAAAAAAACGCCCTTTTTATAGTGTGTACAGCTGCATATGAACACAAAATACCTTCTTGGGAATCTGTCAGTTCGCTAAGATTAGTCAACAGACTGTGGGATCTGTTGACCAGCATCCCACTAGGAGTTTGAAGACCTCCGTCCTGAGGCTCAAATCTTACCATTGCCTCCTGGTGGGATCGAAGGCTTTGTCCATGAGAGAACCGGGGTAAATCCGCAGCACCCCATTGGGCGTTGCTATGTAACGCCTCACAATGTAGCAGTTGAGGCTGCTCATCTCCATAAGACTCATCCATTCATCTGTCACGTGACTGGTGGCCATCACCTCATTCCTCACAGAAGACTGGAAGACCAAAGGAGGGGGGTGTTAAAGAATTCTACTAAGCAGAGCATCATAAAGACTGGTGCGCTGCATTTCCCTAATGAAAAAGAAGAATTAAAGAGGACAGGAAGGCTGCCAACTAAGAACTGCCAGTTAGGACTGAGAAATTAACCATGTGACCACTAACTGTGAAAGATTGTGTCATTCCTAGGTTGGCTATGAGACATGTCCTGCTGAGATGGCCATTAAGAGTGTGTTTGTGTGTACCTTCAGGCCTGGGTTGGCTATGAGCCGGGTGTTGTCACTCAGGTAAGCTGTGTAGTGCTCCACCATGCGCTTGGTCTCTGGCTGACTCAAGTGCTCATAAGGAGAGGAGAAACTACCAGCAGACAACATCACTGTGGGACTCTCTGAAAAAAGTGAGAGATTAATCAGTTGTGCTGCTTAATTATATTAGCCCCAAAACCATTATCAATCATGCCTTAGTAACTGTAATATTCACATACCAAAAAAAGTACACTGTTCAAAAGTGTGGGGTTATTAATTTAATTTAGGAAAGAAATGAAAATGTTTATTCGGCAAGGACACATTAAACTTATCCAAAGTGACAGTAAAGACTTATTCTTGAACTTTCTATTTATCAAAGAAGCATGAAAAAACACGCGTTCTCAATATTAAGCAACTCTATCCTTTTCAACCTTTATAATAGATAAGAAAAGTTACCAAATCAGCATATTACAATGATCATGTGACACTGAAGACTTGAGTAATGGAAATTCTGCTGAAAATTCAGCTTTGCCAAAGGAATAAATTACATTAAATATATTAAATACAGAAAATAGTTAATTTCAATTGTAATAATATTCAACAATATTACTGTTTTACTGTATATTTGATTAAATAATCACAGCCTTGGTGAGCATAACACTTTTAAAAACAAACAAAAAACCAAAAATTAGTAATATACAATATATCTGTAATATATATATATATATA
>NW_015505751.1:150105-178442 GCF_001515645.1 Sinocyclocheilus grahami
TATATATATATATAGTATACCTTTTCCATAGTTAACGCATTAACACATTTATTTCCCTTTAAGAATAATATGAAATTAATAACTTTAACAACAAAACATCTTCTGACATGCAGTCCTCCGCTAACATTTATTTGGTTTTTGTTGGTAACAATTCACTTGTTGAGCAAAGCAAAGAAACTTTTGTAATTGTTCCACCTGGATTTGATATTGATTTATAAAAAAAGAAATATCTTAAAATAAATGTCTCGCTCCGTTTTCAGAGAAACGAGCTCTGCATGGTAAGTCCTAACAACTTTGAGAATAGCATTTACTATTTTTTCCCCCAAGGTGTTAAGATGATATTAATGTTTTGTCTGAGCTTACCGACTGTAGCGAGCTGTTTAAAGTGGAGGCAGGAGCTGGGCTGCCCCAGCAGATCCAGGCGGTGGTACAGGAGTTTGCTGCTAGGGGCCGTGTTCAGATTTTTAAGATGCTTTACCGGGATCTCCGGCTGAACATAAACTATACACAATATAAACGAAGTGTCCTGAACCTGCAAATTAGGGATCAAGATCAGTAAAAATACAAAATGATTAAATAAAACAACATACAAACTCAGCCAATGCTTGTTCCACTGCAGAGGAATAGCTTACCAGTTTCCAAGCGTAGCTGACATTGTAGGCATCTCGACTGGGATCACGTAGGCGGTTCATGTGCCAAGACAGAGTGGAGTTGACAGGCACAGCAATGACTTGACTCCCCAGAGGCAGACTAACATGAAACACACAACATGAGCTTAGTAAGCACGTCAGTAACAAAGTAAACTCGAGCAACTGCAGATACCCATGCCTTTTTGGAATTCCATACACCCTCACCTGAGGATATTTTGACGCACAGCAGCAAACCTTGGGATGTTCTCATAGTGGATGATGTCTGTATGGAGGGGAGCTTCAGTCATCAGGTAAGGTCGGGTGAGTGACGGATGCATGAGGGTGTAGCCTGAAAGATACGCAAACATTATTTTAAATTCAATTTAATATGAAATATGAAAAAAACAAATAAACATTCATTAAAAAAAAACTGTGAAAAAAATACTTTGACCATTTTCCACACTTTTTTTGACCAGCAGAATTACTAAATTACTACTAAATAATTACATTGAATTAGAAACTTTTTTGGCTATTGGGCCTATATGTAAACGGGCCTATTTGTATATGAAATGCATAACTTTTCGATGCATAACATATACAATGTTTCCTGGTCCAATATAATTTTAACATACTGAATATTGTAAAAGCTTTTCAACTATTAGGTTACACACAAAAACTGTGGCCTGCACAACACAGGGAGAGACTTCCTTTTGAAAAGAACTGAGGCAGTGCAATCTCGTCTCTTTACTGAAGAGCTGGAGACAGCAGGTGCCACTTCATTATCCCAGTCATTAGGATAGACTGTATACTCTCAGGAACAGATAATCACCCTAATTTTTTTACATTTGTAATACAACACAACCTTTTAGTGCAAAGTGGCAATTTCTGGAGGGCTTATCGAATTGTTTTAATATGTATTAAGTGGAGGTTAACAGCGTTGTAAATTCAGAGACACTTCACCCTGCTGGGGGAAGTCATGGAAAAACAGATGTTATTCAGAGCAGGATGAAGAAAGCGTAAATGAAAGCTTGTCAAAATAAGGCCAACAGCACTTAATTTCATTCTTTGGTGGACAGTGTTTGCATAAGCAGACTACTGCTCCTTTTCAAGGAGTTTTGCTGGTCCCACTTCAAGAAACTGGCATGATGTCAGCCGTGGCTCTGACTCTGAGCCGCCCAATGTGGGACAGCTGATTCCCCTAATGAACTGTTAAAGGTTAATGGTCTTCAGTTCAGTCTTTTGTGTCAGTGAAGATCAGACCTCCAAATTCATGGTGACGTTAGAAAGTCAAGTTGAAGTGAGGCAAACAGGGAAACATGTAAAACAAGCTTGGCTCATTTTGGCTAATGGAACCAAGTGGATCTCAACCAAAAACAATCATCAGCGCACGCATCTTCCTACCTTTATTGTCTATGAGGAATGTATATGAGGCCAGGGAGTCCTGGTAGTAGGTGACGTCCTCCAGTATGTATGCCAGATTCACGTCCACTCCAACTACACCCAGCAACAAGTTCCCAAAGTAGCATGGCCGGCTGACGGTCATGATGAAACCTACAAACAGAAAATAACTTCCTTTCAATCTGTCCCCATATTAATAAGTCAATTTATGTAAGCGGTAATTCATGAAGAAATATTATTAACTGTGAGGTACAAGCCATTGGCAAAAGACAAGTGATACTAAAAAACAACAATGAACAAAGTAGATGTTTCTTGGGTGTTAACTTCGGGCACTTTCTTTGACAAAGAGGTTGATTTTTTTTTATAAAAAAATAAAAAAGATATAAATAGAGTTTCCTTGATAACATCATTTATATTATAGATTTTCTTTTTTTTTTACTCTTGTCCCAGACTATTTATGCAAAAAAAAAAAAAACATAGAAAATATTTGCACGTTTTAAATCAAATTATGACTGTTCCTTCATCTCTTTCAGCCATCATTTCCATCATAGCCTAATAAAGTTTAATCAAAATGTAGAAAATAAAAGAGACATTTTTATGAAGCAATAAAAAAAAAATCAAGGTAAATATCATTTGTGAGCAGATTTGTATTATGCATCATTTTCAATCAAGCTATAATTTCATCAGAATGACTTCCTGTCTAGCAGCCCCATAAGAGCAGACTCTGCATTTGTGATTTTTGGCTTTACTTATAGTTTAAGTTTACAGTATATAGCACCTTGGAAACTTTCTGGTGCGGAGCCACTTCTTCTGAGGTCTTCAGAATTCATACGGTTTGTCAGAGGGAATGTTAATGTGCCAGACTTGAGCTTGATGCCAAGTTCAAGATCTTAACTTACCGTCTCCCATCTGGTCTGCATAAGGCAAGCTGAAGGAGGCCACGTCGATCATTCGATTGGGGAGGTTGATGTAGAAGCGGCCCACTGTGGTCTCCAGGTTACTGAGCTGGTTTAAAACCATCATACTGCCCTTCACGACAGGCAGGGCGGAACGATCTGGAACGCCATACTTAACAGAGTTCTGCTCGGCCAGGTCTCGCAAGAAGGCCAGCTCCTTGAGTCCAGTTACTCCTTCTGAGGATGATGGTATAGAAAAACTCATTAAAATTTACATTTTATACTCAATATCAATGTGCTATGTGTCTCTTGTGCACCACTTGGTTTTGGAACAAAGCTAGTATCAACCAATTTATCAATTTTCACAGATATTGCATGCGTTTTGTAAAGGTTTTGCCTATCTGGCCTATTTAGAGTGCAGCACAGTAAAAGAAAGCCATTCATATCCCACACGGATTACTTAACCGCAGAGCTAAAAATCACACTTAATCTATTTCCATCACGAAATGGTGGTTTTGGACCTTTAACAGAAAGAATAGGAGGTTTTTGTTAGTCAGTCTTTCACTTTTGGAGGAACATTCAATTCTGTTGGATTGTTATTGGAATGGACATACATTTCAACACTCCAGTCTATGAATCTGACACTGTGACAGGTTTTAATATGTGAATATAATACGACTTGTCATAAATGAACCAGACTTCAAATAAACAAGGAAATATGAGTAATGTGTGTGTGTCTCCTTCAGAGCCTCACAATACCTAGTCAAAGTAGCGTAATATGCATTGCCAAGCTAATCGATCTGAATCATATCTCTGAGACATCTAATGCATAAAAAAGGCCTTTCTCACTCTTTCATGTCACTGAGTGGCCTTTGATGTATTGTCGCATTTCTCTTTCTTCTTTTCGATGATCTGCATTTTAATTTTCATGATGCCAAACTAAAGTATGCTAATGGAAGGCTAATACATGCGGGGAGAGGAACAGCTGAGGAGAGCAATATAATGGAGAGTGGTTTCTTACGCGTAAACGCGCACACACAAAGACCAGAAGAAAGATGAAGGGGCGTCAAAACAGCTGAGCATGTTTTGAAAAAGCACAAACATGCACACAGGTGTTCACCGTGAGCCCTTATGGCCTGCAAGACAAAGAGTTCATAAAAAAGCTGCACTCCTTGTCTGTATCTCACCGTTCATGAGAGCATAGGTGAGGATCATGACAGAGTTGTTGAGGTGGCGGTTCTCCTCTTTGACCACGCTGAGGGTTGCTCTCTTTTCGTGCTCGGATGAGTCTCGGGAGGTGACGCCTGATGACAGGTAGATTATCACCATGTCGGTGTCTGTGAGAGGGAAGATGATCAATAATCAATCATACTGAATATAATAACCGACTTCGGGGAAATTTGAGAACATACACACCAAAATAAGGTGTATAATACTCTAGTAACTATTTCTCAGGGACCAATTCTTCATGGGCACATTATCTTTAAGTCTGCATATTTATATAAATAATATAATATATATTATATAATAAAAGTTGATTAGCAAGTTTTTCTTGCTTGCTTTCTTTCTTTCTTTCTTTCTTTTTTGAGCAATTCCTCCCAGACTAATAATTAACTACCAAATTTAAAAAAACTGTATTCCGAAAGAAAACAATAAAATGATAAATTACTGAAATGACTGAAAATGACTCGTATTTCTTTGGCCAATAAATATTGTAATATATAAATCAATTAGAAAACGTATATATTTTATTTTTTAACTATTTAAAAATTTGTCATTTTGCCCCAATAAAAATGTGACAACTTCTGTGTGGTAATAATTCAGCCTTTCTCTTAAAATCTAACTTCATTATAGTTGACTCTTGTCTGACTGCATGCTATTTTGTGCATTAAAAAAATATGATCATAGAGAATTTTTGGTAACGCTTTAATTAAAGCCCTTATGTACAGTACATTATAAAGTTATTCATAATGCATGTTATAATGCATTATATCTTTTCATAAACAACTGTAACCAAAGTTAAAATGCATTATAATATTTGCAGATTCTAAATTTGGTTGTTTGTCGTGTTTTAATGCATTATACTTTCTAAAAGCGTGTTCAATTAATTGATAAGTATTAGTAAAAGTATAATTTGTGTAATTGAACTGTTAACAACCGTTCAGTTAAAGTGTGTTTAAAATATAAATTTTTTTTTCATAATTAAACATTAAAAAAACACTTTTGTACTAAACAGAAAATACATGAAGGTAGGACATGACATGGTGTTAGTAAATCTAATGTAAATAAGCTTTGACTCTTACTAGTCGGCTGTCTGGTGACGTTGCTTGTGTTCCTTAACAACTGAAAGGCTTTCTGGAAGCCCAGTGCATGCTGGGTAGAGCTGTCAGACGCTTTAATGTTGTTGATGAAGGTGCTCATCTTCCTCTTAGTCTCGCTGGTAGCAGGTGAGAGGAAGCTCTTGTAGCACTGATCCATAGAACAGGAAATCAGTGGAGGGTGTATGACGATGATGACGTCACTTCCTTACTTTATCATGCTCATCGATGGAGTTAAGGATGATTAGCGCAGCATCACGGGCGATCTGGAGTTGGGTCTCAGTGACAGAGGCACCATGGTCTATGATCACTACAGTATGTTTCGACTGCGGCCTTACTGCCGAAACATACACAGGCCTGCCAACACACAGAAACAAAGATTTATGGTCTACTTATTTGCAGAATGCAAGAACCCTGCACAACGACTTTTCCTGGACTCTGACGGCAAGAAGCCAAGTGTAGTCCTGGCGTGATTCCCGCTCTCTTTACTACAGTGTTTGTGCAAGAGATCCTGCACTCTATTGTGTTGTTTTTGGAAACCCTTTTCAACTCCAACACTAAGAAAAAGCTGCCCATATTGCCTAAATCTCGTATATACATCCTATAAGCGGTTAAAAACCTGTGAGTACCAGATTTGTTGTGCAATCTCTAGCAGGAGAAGAGAAGTTGTGGGAACGGCAGCAGAAATGAGCCCATCTTTCAGCTCAGGCACACATTGCCCACAACACTGGGTGGCAGATTCCAGTGGGGTTTAGTAGGGGCGGCCCTGCATTCCAGTCAAGGGCATGGGGCCTATTGTAACTACGTTAAACAGACCTAAAGGGCCTCTCTAGAATGTAATTTACACTCAGCCACACAAGACGCTACATTCTGAGGTGCCTGCCTACGACAGTGTGAGCGATGAACTTACACATCACAGTTTTTATACAAAACGAGAAAATAACCTTTAGTTAGTCTCTAGCTAAAAGATGGGGACAAAGTGGCAAATCCTTTATTTAAAAATACTAATATAAAGACAAAAACAGCTAGAGCATTTTACACTTTTTTTAACAAGTAAGTACTTGGCCAAAATTTCTAAAGATTTCTAATAGAAACAGCTTCTTTTAAAAATGCAGTTTTGACAAATATGTATTTGGGTGGTGTGCATGAATGTGTTTGAATTTTATTCAACAGGAAGATAAAAAAAAAAATAGAAAGTCTTATTACCAAGCATGCCCTAAAGACAGTGATAACAGGGGCCGGCTCCAGGCATGGATGATTGTCTTGCCCACCCAGTCAGAATTAGGTAAAGATTAGAGACTGGAGACTGCCCCGACAATTATAAAATAACACCAGAGAATTGCAACATTTTTCTTTTATTAGCTGAATGCAAGGCACGCTGAATTCACACGAAGGCTTCAGTCTGTTGCAGCAGAGGCTGACAACGAGCGAAAACGGTCAGAAATATTTGCGCGCTATCACAAGGAATTTGCGAGTTACGGGGAGTTTAATATGTGAATATGCATAGCCTACCACTGAAATTACATGAGCAGTTGAATTAATGTTCTAAAAAAGACCCGCTCATTCAATAACGTGCATTCATTGCATAGACGGGGCAAGAACATAATATAAGTGTCTAAAATGCATGTAGGCTATACAGTTCAGTTGAAAGCGTACCCCTTTTAGCTTGCTGTTAATGCTGAATGTAATAATGAAAACTGGAAGTAAAGAGCTTAAGTGATGAAAGTTGCATTCGTTACTAAAGCAACAGTCGGCTCGACTGTAAGAAACGTAGCATTCCCCTTCTATGACATAAATGACCAACAATATCCAGTGATGCAAACTATTCGACTTTTTTGTCAAATTCCGCCATTTTGAATGACAAGTAGGTCTGTCATTTATGTGATTCATGTAATTCATAGTTGATTATGATAACAATAGCATTTTTCAGTTTTGCATTTTCAACAACACAACTGAAATGGAATGTGTGCATATTTTAGAATAAAAAATATTATTTGCAGTTCTGATTGATTACTTCACAAAAATGATTCTTGTTCTTTTACTGATCTTTTTTCTTCTTTTATTTAAATCCTTTATTTATTTAGTTTCTTTAAATAAATACTATTACCATCTTTATATTTTCCTCAAAACGATTGGTCCCCCCAATGTTCTAGACATGATTACAGCCTCGTTTGGCATAAATAAAACAGTTAGTTGAAAAGAATCACCAGTGTAGAAGAGAAAGACAACAAAGAGGTTTTTTTTTTTTTTTTTTAAACTATTCAATATTGAAAAATTGATGTGAAAGTGCATGATATTCTAGGCTGCCCATGAAAGGTTTTTCTTCAGTGTACATAAAATATAGTTAAAATAGCAATATCTAAAGTATAAATATCTTCTAGACTACCCCCTCCACGAAAAAATGCCCACCCAGTATATGCCACCCCACCCTTCTATAGCCGTCAAGAACCGGGCCTGGTGATAACTATGGGATTCAATACCTTGCTAAAAGATACAACAGTGTTCAGAGTGAAAACTTAAAGGACAGTGTGTGTGTGTGTGTGTGTGTGTGAGAGAGAGAGAGAGAGAGAGAGAGAGAGAGAGAAAGAGAGAGAAAAATAAAGAGAGAAAGCTCTTTGTACCTGCTCCTGTGCTCGTATGTGCCCTTGCAGTGAAACTTGTGAGCAGGAAACACAGTGAAAATACCCTCCTCTGAGCTGAAGTACTGCCACTTGATCCCTGGATTGGACTTCAGGTTGTCTGCCAGCACTAAAGTCAAAGAGAGAGCAAGTATAGTTTGAAAAGTTTGATATCTTTTGTATTACTCTGTGGTCTTTTCTTTAAAAAATAAAAATAAAAAATAAAATAAAATAATCATTAATAAAGAAATTAAATAAACATTTGATATATTTTGTATTACTCCATGGCGTCTTCTTAAAACTAAACTAAACTAAACTAATAAAATAACAAGACCACACAAACAAACATATAAATAAGTAAACAAATAAGCGAGTAAATAAAGAAATACTTTTCTCTGTTTATTTTCCGAGATGATAACCATTTGACTTTGTTATCCATTATTTGTCAATCACAATCACTACTTGCCAAGTCATATATCATTATTAACGCTTAAAGCAGTATTTCATAGAAACATTAGTATCTAAATGTCCCAAACTCCCAAAGACAATCATCCAGAACTAATTTAATATGCCATACAGCATGGCTCTATATGAATGGTGTGTGCACTTGAAGTAGGCAGCTGTAGGGTTCGTGTCAGTTGAACAGGCCCCAGCTGTGTGACGGCCGGAGCCCAGACAAGCTGATCCTTTCCAAACACTCGAGAAGCACAGCGATCACCACTCTGCTGCCATCAATTCAAGCGTTTATTTACTTAACAGGAGCCGGGAAGTGAAGAAAAGTGGGGAAAAGAACAAGAAAAGAAGGAATACAACAAAGAGAGGCAGTGGAGGTATTGAAAAGGGCATAAGTCTGATTATATGTATGATCCTTTTCAGAATGTACTTTAGTAATATTACTTGGATCTTTTACACTGTAAATTAAAAAAGAAAGAAAAAAAAAGATTTTATGTCGCATAAAAAGGATGAATACGTGCTACGAGAGGTTATTCGGGTCAACTAAATAACCTATAATTCACCCATTCCACTTAAACATGCCGACATCTTAAAGTGGTTTGAGTGATTTAAAATGTTAACTCAAACAATACAAGGCCAATATTATATAATATAATCAAATATAAAAATAATGAAGGAAGTAAAGGTTTAGAGTAATCACTAGCTTTTCCTAATTAATTATGACCTTTCCTAATTATGATCAAAATAAACATAGTTCATCAAATTACTGTGGAAATCTGCAGAAGAAAAATGGATGTTAAGCACGAACAGGCGTCCCAACCACAAATGAGCCATCAATCCATACCCAAAGTATAAACAGGAACTTTACAGCATGTTGATAGCTTTAAAAATCATATACATGTGCCGCCCCAGAGTGCTTAATCCCCCATCCAGTGTTTAGAGTAGCTGAGAAGCAGTGTCATGACGTGACACCCCTTCATTTCCTCTATCCCTTCATTCCACTTTAAGTCTTCACCGAATGTTATATTTCTTCTCGCTTACGGTGCTGTCAATTTCATGGTTATTTTTAACTCCAAAAATTGTTGCATTTGCCTCTTCCTTATTTAAACTCTCTCTCATCTAGCCAATGGGAATTGTTGTGTAATTCTCAGTGATGCAGATAAACCAAAAGTTGTGTCTAAGGAGGCTATGAGCCTAAATAGTATGTCCCAATTTCCCAAATCATAGTAAACTGCATTGGATTTTTTTAAAGTGCACATTTTCTCATGCTTTTGTGGCTAAAACTGAACACAATCCCTTCAAATCAAACACAAGAGGAGTTTGTGATGGTGTTGTGCAAGTTCCAATCCCCCATAAAATTTTATCCTTAACCTGATAAAAAAGTAGCATTGTTGTGATATCTTGTTCTAACAAATCAGTAATTGGTAAATCCGTTTTTCTTAACCAATTACTGCTATGCTAAGCTATTAGGCTAAGCTATTTAGCTTTCTAATTAGCCGGGTTTCCATCCAAAGTTGCAAATGTAACTTATACGCAAAATTGAAATATCACATAAAACATTTGCGAATAAGTACCGTTTCCATCCAACGAGTCAAAGAGAACAAAATCGTCACTTCCTGGTAGAACTGGGGCTAGGCTATATATCACTATGAAAAGTAGGAGAAACCCCTGAATATAATAATTTTCAAAGGCCTATAAAATAAATTACTTACTAAATTACTTAATTATAAATTACTAAATTACGAAACAAAATAAATGCGGTCATTGTTTTCGGAGGTTTATGCTGCTGTTCGGGAACGTAGTCGTGTAACAGTTCTGGGAGGCAATTGTACAGAAATACGTTGATGATAGACTTTGTTTGGACATTTCAAAATGACCATAACATTTCAGATGCTGAGGATCGAGATTGGTCCACTGGTTAGGATTTGCCGTCCCATAGCGCAGTTACATGCCTTTTTTGATGCGCACGGAGGAATTTACTCGGCAAATGCGTTTCCATCACCTTTTATTCGCATTAACCCTTTTTGCACAAGTCAAAAACCGTAAAACCGTTTTTGCGAATTAAGGGATTTTTTTAATGCGTTTCTACGCATCATTTTTTTAAATATCCATGTATGTGGTTCATATAAAACAGTGAAATCACTCAGGAAATCTGTCCTGTCGTGCCTGCACTCGCGATGGTGACGTGTGAGCTCAACTGACAGATTCTTCACTCCTATTGGTTGTCGCTAGCGAAATTCGCTGTTCATTTGCATAAAGTTAAACAATTCTTAACTTTTGTCGCTTGACTCGCATCGCTTGACACGCCCACATTCTGTCGCCAATGGTCACTGTCGCCGGAAGTCGTCAGCTCTCCATTGAAAATGAATGGGAGCATGTTGCTTTGTCGCTGTATGTCGCTGGCAGTGTGAACGGGGCTTAAGACAGTAATATCGTGCTTTACCTGGAAACCTAAAGCTGCACTAGGTATACATCACATATTAGCACAAAAACGTGATATTTTGAGCACTCAATTGAAAATGTACACATAATGTATCTATCGTACTTACAGGTTGTGGTTCGGAGAGTTTGTTAGTCCAAATTAAGAAGATTAGAAGCCGACGAAGATAAAAGCCAAGATTAGAGAAGCAGTCCTAGGTAAAATGACAAGCACACAACAAAAGGTTCGAATTGTATTTCTGTGGTATCCTTGAACACAGCGTCTTCTCAATATGATGTAAACACACTAACTAGCAGAAGTGTTTGTGGGCAGGTCAGACTCTGTTCGTATTTCGTATTTAATTTGCCATTTCCATCACTCGTTTCTGATGCGATACTTCAAAATGCGCATAAAAACAGGGTGATGGAAACATAGCTATTGAAGGCTAACTGTGAAACTGTAATAACTTGGCTAATTGTGGAATCATGATTTTTTTTTGATGAACAAAGTTCAAAATAAGAACACTTACTTGGAATAAAAATTTCTTATAACATTACTATTTAATGGATCTTTGCTAATTAAAAGTATTCATTTCTTACATGCGTTGTGGTACTCTCCTAAATGCGCAGCAAAGTCTGACACGCAAGAGAAGAAATTGTTGAATAAACTCATTATTTTTGTATTCTTGGTGCACAAAAAGTATTCTCGTAGCTTAATAAAATTACGGTTGAACCACTGATGTCACACGGACTATTTTAATGATGTCCTTACTACCTTTCTGGGTCTTGAACATGATAGTTGTGTTGCTGTCTATGCAGTGTCAGAAAGCTCTCGGATTTCAACAAAAAAAAATCTTAATTTGTGTTCCGAAGATGAACGAAGATCTTACGGGTTTGGAACGACATGAGGGTGAGTAATTAATGACAGAATTTTCATTTTGGGGTGAACTATGCCTTTAATAGGACTTATTCTTCTATCAGCAACAAAATAAGTACATACTTTCAGTGCCTATAAAGTTGGGACGCAGCCTTATGACAGTCGGGGGAACTCTTACAGAACTCTGAGAAATAAACAGACGGAGATGTGAAGAGGAGTAAAGGGTGAAACAAAGGACACCAAAGGGGGGGGGGGGGTTGGGAAATAGGAACCAAACCTACAAAATAAATCAAAGACATCACAACACACACAAACACAACATTATCTCTCTCTTTCTCGCTCTCATCACTCAATTCTTAAGGTTTTTCCTCCTTCTTAATCGTTTTGTCTCTTTTCGCCCTCTTCCTCCCTCCCTCCTCTTTTCATCAATGTTTAGACTAACAGGGATCAAATATGACTGATGACTGCCTGCATGGTTAGCAGGGTCAGTATTCAGTGACAAATGGAGGGAGAGTGGTAACATGAACTCCTGATGACTGCCTTGCAAAAATAAGCATCTGTATGAAGATGAATTGAGATCATCTTTTCTGGAGGGAGAACGAGTGTATGAAGCCAGAAGAAGGGAGAGTCTGAACTAAGGTAGCTTAAAAAAATAAATAAAAATTTGCTGTTAGAAATTAATCTGTAATTAGGCAATATCGCTATTCATAATCGCAGATGTGTCGCATTCGATTACGAACGCGATATTGCTTGCTTGTCATTGAAATATGGCTCTGTGTATTAAATGCCACTTCATCTGAAAGCAGGTGATGGCGATTTACTACCAATCACGGAACCGGCTTTACTGACAAGATGCACATGACAATCGCATGTGATTAATTGCACAGCCCTAGTACACATAATGTATCAATCGTACTTACAGGTTGTGGTTCGGAGAGCTTGTTAGACCAAATTAAGAAGATTAGAAGCCGACGAAGATAAAAGTCAAGATTAGAGAAGCAGTCCTTGGTAAAATGACATGCACACAACAAAAGATTCGAATTGTATTTCTGTGGTATCCTTGAACACAGCGTCTTCTCAACATGATGTAAACACACTAACTAGCGGAAGTGTTTGTGGGCAGGCGGGGATTATGCAAATGTCCCATGCAGTGACGTATACAGGCAAAAGATTTGAAAATATGACGACTCGTTAAGGCGATTCAGAATCTACTCTCTCTTTTGAGAGACAATATCTTTATTTATCATACACTTTTTTGATTAAAGACTTTGCAGATTGTTTTCATTTAAGAATAGCTACGTTATAAACTGCAAAAGAAATATTTTTCAAAAACCCATATGACCTGCTCTTTAAGGACCAATTCTCAATATTAACTACAACTTTTGCCTCAAATTCTTAATGTACTGCTTTTTGATAGTTAGTAAGGTAGTTAAGCTTAGGTATGGGTAGGATTGAGAATAAAGCATTAAAGATGGGGTGAGCGATTTCTGGTAGCCAATGTTGACATTTGAAATCACCAAAACAAACACACCGAAGAAGAAACAAAGCAACCTCGGCGTCCGATCGCAGGCCTTCCGCCGCTTGAGTTCTCTCCAGCGCTGGAAAGTTGATCCGACTTATTGCCTTAAGCCTTCTTTTGTTCCGCAGACGGTTTCCTCTTTTGTTTTTTTATCCGCCATCTCTATCTTTCTGTCGCTCGGCTCGCTAATGTCCATCCTGTGCACTGAACATTCTCTCCTCCCACATCGTGAGTAGACACGCCCCTTACTGCTGATTGGCTACAAGTTTGTTTTGCTACTCGGCCCGAATCAGTTTTCTAAAGCGTTTTTGAAAAAAATTGCTTACCCCACCTTTAATATGTGCTTTATAAGTAGTTATAAACAGCCAATACGCTAGTAATATGCATGCTTACAGTATAAGTAACTAGTTAATAGTGAGAATTGGTCCCTAAACTAAAGTGTTACCAATCAGTTTATACAGACACTTCAAAAAGCAATTCAACATTTTACTGGAGCCCCTATGCACCATTTTAGATATTTTAATAGTGATATGTATAATGGGGGACCTATGTAATCCAATTCACAAATATAATCTGATTATTTTAAAGAATTGATCAAATTTGGATTCAGACTAACCACTTGCTGAATCCATCCCTGAATTTACCGACTCAGTATTCTTTTGTCTAGTACGTAAACCACTATACGAGGCTTGGGAGGCTTTCCCACTGCAAAAACACTGATGTATCTCATATGAAGAGGAGCTGTTGACACTGGCGCAGTGTATAAAGTGGTAAAAACATAACACTTCCTGATTAGTGAGGTAGAGCAGATATAAAAGTGGAAAAGAGCACTGAGGTACAAAGCTGTGGTCACTTAAAAGGAAAAGGAATAAAAACAGAGAGATGAGAGGAGAGAAAATAAAGTATTTCCACGTGCAAATCAGCAAGGTCACGTATTCAACAGCCTTGTTCATTTTTTGTCTCACTCTAAAGGCCAAAAAATCTTTGAAGATTTGCCGTCAGGAAAGCAATATTGTTCTTTGCAAATGGTTGCTATGGCAGCAGCTGGATAAGTGAAAATTGGCTTTGGGTTTTTGAAGCTTTTATACACACCAGAGTTGAGGTCTCGTCCTGGGTTGAAAGCTCGACTATTGACGGTAGGGGAGAGACGATCACAGCTGATAGTCTTCGAAACATTGGTGTTAAAATTACCATCAAATCTGAAATCAGAGAGAAGACAAAACATCAGTACAGATTCTTTTAACCAGTGATAATTAGAAAGTGACACTGAAGAAAACACGGTCCAGCGCTTGAGCAGAGAGTATTCCGTTTGTTCAAGGCCTCAGTCATGAAGAAAAATGAAGCTGAAGTGTTTCTTATTCTATAATAACAGCTTTTACAGTTGTGTGGTAAAACCCCCTGAGGAAGACTGCGTCGATATCTATTTCTACCAGCTGCACAGCTCTTGTGCTGAAGATGAAAGAAAGATGGAGGGATGCAGTCTGAGGGGACAGAAGGATGACGAAGAGCAGATGGGAGAACACTTTAGATTTTATTCACAGCATCCAACACTTTTAGACAGGCATGAAGTAATATAAATATAAAAAGAAACTGCTAAGGTTCAGTAAGATTTAAAAAATATATATATATTTACTGAAAAATTTTATTTAGCAAATATGCATTAAATTGACTATAAAGACAGTAGAGAGATTTTTAATGTTGGAAAAAATATTTTCTTTCAAACTCACTATTCATTAAAAAAATCCTGAAAAAAAGTAACACTGTTTCCACAAAAAATATTAAGCTGAACAACATTATTGACAGCAAAAAATGTTTCTTGAGCACCAAATATTAAGATTAATAAAAAAATGTTTTCTGAAGGATCATGTGGCACTGAAGACTGGAGTAATAGCTGCTGAAAATTCAGCTTTACAATTTTAATTTAGCTCTGTCTGTCACACTCACACTCTCACTGCATCTATCAGAGCATTCAACACTTCACAATATTACTTTTTACTGTATTTTTGCTCAAATAAATGCTTTGGTGAGCAAAATAGACTTCTAAACTAAGACAACACTTTCTGAAACACACAAAAAAAATCTTACCTGAATGGCAGTGTACATATAACATATAAATATAAAAACAGAAAAAATATTAATATTTAGAGGGAAAAATGACTTAAAAGTCCTACTATTACTTTTAAGGATGAAACTCAAATCTTATTTTAATTATTAATATTTAGTATTTTAGTCTTCATATAAAAAAAACTAAAATGCTCCAGTTATTAATCCAATAATGCAATGCACAAAACACACTCTGACTGGCAAAAACATGTTTATCCACATTGCAAATAGCCAAGCAGTAATGCAGTCTGGCTTGCTTTATCTTGCATAGTTTTGTTCATGGTTTGAAAATGAGGACATCATTCAAACTGTCCATTTTGGCATTCAGATGGATTCACACTAAAGAGAGAGGAAAAATTAACCAAATAACCATTTTTGTGTGTACACACACACACACACACACACACACACACACACACACACACACACACACACACACACACACACACACACACACACACACACACACACACACACACAGAGTATACTGGAACATCTTCTGTTTGGCTTGACTGATAATAAGCCAATTTAATGTGCCATCTATGCAGAGTTATATGGTTAGTTGCATGTTGACGGCACACGATTAGTGGCACAGTAGCCATTAGTGATCAGGAACCCGTCTAGATTTAATCATGAGTTTTGTCTATTCAGAATGTGCTCCAAACAAATAATATTTCATAGCCACTCATTATGCTGCTGTTTCAGGTCTCTGCCTGCACTAATCGGGCACTGATCTAAGCAGTGTCACCTGAGATCTTGCACTGCCACACTCGCTTTCATCTCCCGTATGACTCTACAAAAACACTGCTGCACAAACACACACTATCTCTGTAACAAGCTCTAGCCATCATTTCCTCATCCTCTACCAACCGACACTGTTCTGATGGCAGATACTGCATATATCTTTCTCTTCTTCTTCACACAATACCCATGATGCACTGCTCTCAAATGCATCGTATTTGTCCTTTGCCACATGAACTACGTATGTTCTTTTCCTTCACCCATTACTAAACTAGTGTCTTTCTCACCGTCGGGTTAATTTCTCTCTCCCTATTATCGTCATCTCACAGAGCCGGAGCGGGGCTGCGGTTTGATTGACGGCTGCTGTGATGTGCAAAGCGCTTTGAACTTCAGACATTTAATTCCCATCAGGCCCTAGTCATTAGAATTCTCCTTCAACACACTTTACATGTGGTGGCAAAGCAAATGTGCTAGATAAAAAATAAATTTGCAAGCTGCTTTGAATTTTACATCAGAAAAAAGACGGGAGAACAAGTGAGCAAAAGGGAAATGGGGAGAAAGTATATATTGAATAAAAGCTTGAGACTTATAGAGACTTGTTTGATTTCGGTTCAATATGCAAATTAGGGCCACTGCAAAAACATTCAGAAAGAGTGAGGAGAGGGAAAAAAGGAATGAATGGAAAAACAAGCTCTCAGGTATCGGTTCAGCTTGAATGGTGTAAAAACCACATCTGACCGAAAATAACCAAGAACTTGAAACACATCTGTTGTTCACTTCTAATTGCATATTTCAATTTCAAAGCATACGATTTCAATCACATAATAAATTATCCTAACATTGAGGACAACTGTCATGATCTCAACCATTTAAAACTAAAAATTCCAATCAAATGTTCATTTGATTCTGTTGAAAATTAAATAAATAATTATATTGAACAATACCTGATGTCACAGTTACATTAGAAACATGCATTTAAATTCTCTCTTTAAAAAAAAGTATGTGTATATTACCCCCCCCCCCCCCAAAAAAATCAATAAAAATATTGGATTTTAAACATATGATGCGGTTTACAAAATGCAGATACCAACTTAAAAATAATAATAACAATATAATATAATAATTAACATAAAAATCTCATTTTTTTTATTTTTGTTCATTAGATTTTATAACTGACATAAGTGGAAATAAACACTTGGCCAAAAATGGCTGAATAACCAACTAAGCTGATATATTGGTTTATCAATAGAAGAAAAATAAATCCTTTAGTCTTAAGCACCCATAATAGTATTTTGTGCTAAAAGTAAAATGGGAAATATATAATACATAATATGTCAGATGACAATTAAATGTACGATCAGGCATTAGAACACAGTAATTCTAAATGAATGTTTAATCTGTGTCAGTACACAGTCATTGATATCTCTTTATTAATACCGTCTATGAGCAGCAAACGCTTTTAGCCTCTTAATACTTCAACTAAGCAAAGTGCCGTCCTCATGTACGGAGATGAACTCCTCATTTAGTGGCACTTCATGTTTGACGGTGACAAGAACAAGTCCCTGTGATTCTATTCCACAGCTAATAAAGTGCTGGCAGATCGGTGACGTCTCGCCACGCGGCGGAGATAAGATGCACGTACCACTGCGGTATCAGCTCTGTCTGTCACACTCACACTGCGTCTATCAGAGCGGGCTTCATTAGCACAGCGGTCTCCGAGAGTTAAGAGGGAGGCTCAAGGGGGATTATGGGAAAAGAGGTTCTCTATTTCACCCTGCATTGACTCAGGAAAGCATGCAGTCCGGCAGAGCAGCGTTTAAGACCCCTTTATGGTGACTTAAGCCCCTCTTCTCGCTCCCTTTCTGCATCCCCCTCTCTCTCTCACACACACAGAAATGCCGTCTTTATTAGCTCAGGCTCAGAGCCTGTCCAAACGGTCTGGCTCCAAAAGGATTGGGAGATACAGACCGGATTAACAGTTAACAGGGAATGAGAAAGGAGTGAAAGAGGGAGGAAAGGAAATAAGGAGAATGAGAGTTTGTTTGTGGGGGAAGAAACCCTAATCAAGAAATGTAAGCACTGGAAAAACAAAGATCCAAGTGAAAAAAATTATAATAGGAATGTGATGGTCTAAATTTATTGCCATAAAATTTAAAAAATATATATTTTTTAATGAATATCTGAAATGTTTTTCTACTACTACCTGCAAATCTGAATCGATTTACCTCACAGTTAATGTTGCAATATAAACCTAGTTTAAATGTAAGAAACATTGAAAACATCAAACATCAAACCATGGTATTTCCTTGACACTGGTGATAACGGTTGTAGCCTTACTACATGTGCATATGGAGACTGCAGACTCCACATGCACACACTTCAACATCATTAGTTTTGCAGACCATCCTTTGGGCAATACACAAATGTAGCTTAACACTCCACCGACACTTAAATCCCCCTAAGCAGAGAGAGAGAGAGAGAGCAGTCGATCACATGCGTCCTGAGTAAGGGGCTATTTCTAGACGGTTTCCTCGCTGGTTAAGCGTAGCAGAAGGCAGTGGGGGTGAGTGTTGATTAAAGCATTCTCCTGAGCCAGAGGTCAGCGCTCCTGGGAGAACAGACACCGCTGGGATGTGTGATGGGGATGTGACATCGATATGGTGTGAAACATTTGATCTTTCGGCCGTGACTGGGCTTTATGAGGGCAGCTGAACTGAGGTCTGATAGAGGACACAATGCCAGAGCAGATGACATATGGAAGCTTTAAATCTCTAGAAACCTTGTCTGAAAATGAAATTTTCATCTATTCATTCCGTTATTACATTAATCACAGCACAGGCATTTTTGTGATTCCTTGAGGGCAAAAGTATGGAAGTCTTTATCTCACGATTCTCACAAATCAAATAAAAAAAAATCATTCAAAATTGGAATACATAAACTCTGGGATGAACTGTGGGATAAAGAGTTGCAATTACGTTTTTTACTTTTTTATTCCAAAAAATAAAAACAATTTGAATTGCAAGATGTAAATTATTCTTTATATCTTTTATATTATTGTTATATTATATCTTGCAATTTTGAAATATTTTTTCTCTGAATTGTGAGAAAAAGTTTAAATTGTGAGATATAAACTCAGAATTGCAGGAAAAAGTCAGAATTGTGAGAAAGTCCAAATTATTTTTTTTTTTTTTTATTCCATTGTGGAAAAGGCACTTCCATAAAAAAGTGTGAGGTCATCTTTTATTTAAATGTTTTGTTTATTCTTGATGCTTATACTGCCTTAACATAAAATTTTGTAATGTCATTTAATTTATGAAATTTAATTGAATTTATTAATGTCACTTATGAAACCAATGTCCTCAGGTTGCCTTTAAATATATTACTAAAACAAAATCCTGACAAACATTTTGGAGATGTTTTGGAAATGTTGGTTTTTCCCCAAGCAAGTACACATGAGCTACACTAAAATGCTTAGAAAACATTACCAAGATGGCCACTGAGTTAACTGAAGAACAACTTTGATTGGACACAGCAGGTCACAAGATCTCAATGTGCTGGACCACCCTCACGCAAAATAAAATGACTTTTCTAGAGATCACTGATATTTCTGGATTTTTCGTATCATGTAAGTGTACAGCATTGTAACCTACTTGTCGAAAGTACTGTTCACTTCTACAGTTTAGAAAAATGTACATTATATTGTTCATCATGCTGTCATAATGAAAGGCTTTTCAAACACACACAAACAGGATGTAACATGATAATATCAAGGCGGTGTATAGTACATTTCATTGTTATGAAAACTTGAAGAGGCAGTTTAGAAAAACCTCGATGAGCTGATTGGGCAGGTGTGTGAAGGTTTAAGCCAAATGATGTGTCATTCATAAATACATCCAAGTGTTGTCTTGTAGGATAAAGCAGCTCCTAGCTAGCTCTTTCATGCTTTTTCATCAAGCCTCAGGTGATACTTACAATGCTTTGACTTTGATACTGGACACTGGATGACATGCTGGAAAACCTGAAGTAAACTTCTATTTGTAGTCTTCTAAATGCCTACTATAATTTTACTTCCCTTCAACACATAATAAAAAATGTTTCTGTGCCTCGGGGACAGAGACATTTTACAAAACAGTCCTTTGAGAACTGCACATTTTCTGCACATTTTTTTTTTTTGACAAACGCAAACTTAATCTTGAAGGAAAAAGCTGAAGATTTAAAAAAAAAAAAGATAGCGAGCAAATTCTAGCCAATGTATAGAACTTTTATGTTTTTGAAAGGAGTATTTTATATTTACCAGAGCTTGCCTTTAATTGATCACAGTAAAAAAAAAACTGTAATATTGTGAAATATTATTTCAATTTAAAACATCTGTTTTCCATTTTAATATATTTTAAAATGTAATTTCTTCCTGTGATGAATGGATTTTTCAGCAGTCATTACTCCAGTCTTCAGAGTCACATGATCCTTCAGAAATCATTCATAAACTCTGGGATGAACTGTGGGATAAAGAGTTGCAATTACGTTTTTTACTTTTTTATTCCAAAAAATAAAAACAATTTGAATTGCAAGATGTAAATTATACTTTATATCTTTTATATTATTGTTATATTATATCTTGCAATTTTGAAATATTTTTTCTCTGAATTGTGAGAAAAAGTTTAAATTGTGAGATATAAACTCAGAATTGCAGGAAAAAGTCAGAATTGTGAGAAAGTCAAAATTATCTTTTTTTATTTTTTATTCCATTGTGGAAAAGGCACTTCCATAAAAAAGTGTGAGGTCATCTTTTATTTAAATGTTTTGTTTATTCTTGATGCTTATACTGCCTTTACATAAAATTTTGTAATGTCATTTAATTTATGAAATTTAATTTAATTTATTAATGTCACTTATGAAACCAATGTCCTCAGGTTGCCTTTAAATATATTACTAAAACAAAATCCTAACAAACATTTTGGAGATGTTTTGGAAATGTTGGTTTTTCCCCAAGCAAGTACACATGAGCTACACTAAAATGCTTAGAAAACATTACCAAGATGGCCACTGAGTTAACTGAAGAACAACTTTGATTGGACACAGCAGGTCACAAGATCTCAATGTGCTGGACCACCCTCACGCAAAATAAAATGACTTTTCTAGAGATCACTGATATTTCTGGATTTTTCGTATCATGTAAGTGTACAGCATTGTAACCTACTTGTCGAAAGTACTGTTCACTTCTACAGTTTAGAAAAATGTACATTATATTGTTCATCATGCTGTCATAATGAAAGGCTTTTCAAACACACACAAACAGGATGTAACATGATAATATCAAGGCGGTGTATAGTACATTTCATTGTTATGAAAACTTGAAGAGGCAGTTTAGAAAAACCTCGATGAGCTGATTGGGCAGGTGTGTGAAGGTTTAAGCCAAATGATGTGTCATTCATAAATACATCCAAGTGTTGTCTTGTAGGATAAAGCAGCTCCTAGCTAGCTCTTTCATGCTTTTTCATCAAGCCTCAGGTGATACTTACAATGCTTTGACTTTGATACTGGACACTGGATGACATGCTGGAAAACCTGAAGTAAACTTCTATTTGTAGTCTTCTAAATGCCTACTATAATTTTACTTCCCTTCAACACATAATAAAAAATGTTTCTGTGCCTCGGGGACAGAGACATTTTACAAAACAGTCCTTTGAGAACTGCACATTTTCTGCACATTTTTTTTTTTTGACAAACGCAAACTTAATCTTGAAGGAAAAAGCTGAAGATTAAAAAAAAAAAAAGATAGCGAGCAAATTCTAGCCAATGTATAGAACTTTTATGTTTTTGAAAGGAGTATTTTATATTTACCAGAGCTTGCCTTTAATTGATCACAGTAAAAAAAAAACTGTAATATTGTGAAATATTATTTCAATTTAAAACATCTGTTTTCCATTTTAATATATTTACTTTTATGTTTTTGAAAGGAGTATTTTATATTTACCAGAGCTTGCCTTTAATTGATCACAGTAAAAAAAAAAACTGTAATATTGTGAAATATTATTTCAATTTAAAACATCTGTTTTCCATTTTAATATATTTTAAAATGTAATTTCTTCCTGTGATGAATGGATTTTTCAGCAGTCATTACTCCAGTCTTCAGAGTCACATGATCCTTCAGAAATCATTTGAATATGCTGACTTGGTTCAAGGGGGAAAAAAAGCTTAATTTTAGTGTTTGTTTTTTTTTTAAGATTCTTTGATGAATAGAAAAATCAAAATCAAAATCAATTTAATGCATCCTTACTGAATAAAAGTATTAATTTCTTACACAAACAACTTTAAACGGCAGTGTAATATTTATATTTTATTAATTTCCACAACCTGGGGCCTGTTTCATAAAACAAGTTTACCAAATAAGCCAGGCTCATTTCAGTTAGTCTGACTTCTTTTGAACCAAATCAACTGAGAATAAGTCAGACTAACTGAAATAAACCTGGCTTATTTAGTAAACTTGTTTTATGAAACAGTCACAGTCTGGTCACAGTTTAAACATTTTAAAATGTTGTTTCCCATGACTGTGGGAGCCTTTTTCTAATCTAATCTCTTGACTAATTCAATTTTTGCCAAATGCAGAAACATGGCTTCTCTCTTGAGGCATACTGAACACATTAATAGAATGTGATGGTAAAGTAAATGTAGAGGAAAAACAACTTAATAATAATTCATTTGTATAACCAGCAGAACCTTTAAAATGTCAAATGATAGTGAAGGGATGCAGACAGGAAAAAAATATGAACCGATAAAGGATGAAAGAGACATAGCTGAGAAGGTCAACGGATGATGGAGAACATCCATTCAGACTGCGATAAAGAGTTGCAGAGAAGATGAAAATTCAGAGAAGTAGAGCCAAACATTTGAGTCTGGATGTGTGTGAGAGACAGTCAGTCAGGCAGACAGAAGGGAGGGACAGTTAAGACACAAAGCAGACAAAAGATACAGCAAAAACTCTGCAAACTGGAATGGGAGAGAGAGATTAGGTTTGAAAGAGCAGTCTGACAACTAAGCTAAGTAATCATTGCCTTTCAGTGATTGAAACACAATATTTGTGGCATTTAAAAATGCGTTCCTCATTCACATAAGCTTATAGTCACACCCATTACACATGCACACAGTAAAATCAGTGAAATAAGTCAACTACAATGACGCATCAGATTCACACAGATTTAATATGCTTTAAATGCACTTAAAGGTGCTGTGGAGGGAAAAAAAGTCAAATTAAAGGAGCAATAAATGACTACTCACTCCATCATGGAGGGAGGGATGGTGCAGCAGTCCTGGATGGCTGTGAGGGGGGACGTGAGGTGGGCTGTGTAAGAGGCTTCCACCACCTGCTTGTTCCTGTTCACCACATCCAGGTACCGGTTAAACTTCTCACGGATCTTTTTTGCTAGCTGAAAACAATAAAAACAGATGTATTAATATCTATGCACACCAAATTTCAATAATGTCTCCCTGATGAGTACGTTAACTCCAATTTTGGGGTTCAATTTAGTTCACCCAAAATGAAAAACCTGTCATCATTTACTCACCCCCGTCTTCTTCCAAACCTGTATGAGTTCCTTTATTCTGTTAAACACAAACAAAGATATTCTGAAGAATATCCAAAGAGTTGACAGTAGCCATTGACTTCCATAGTGTTTTTTTTCCCTCTATACTATGGAAGTCAATGGCTATCAACTGTTAGGTCACCAACATTCTTCAAAATATCATATTTTGTGCTCAACAGATTTAGAACAACTTGAGGGTGAGTAAATGATGTCAAGTTTCAGTTTTGGGTGAATAATCCCTTTAATTATTGCCACCCAATGATTTTGGTCAAAAATGTCAATGTGCTATTTTCAAAAATAAATAAATAAAATAAAATAAAATAAATAAATAAATAAATTAATTAAAATAAATAAATAAATAAATAACATAATTATACCAAAAACACTTTAATAATTATATGATTAAATTAATTTAATTTAACTTAATTTAAACAATAATTAATTTATTTTCAGTTTTCCAGTGTAGAAGTTAGAAGTATTGACTGAAATGTTTGAGAATTTTCATTTAGGTGCCTTTGGTTTGAGTTGACCATTTGAATGCAATGCTGTCCTTTTTATAAACATAGCATAAATTAATCAAATATCGATTTGATATACACACTTCTTGTTTGAGAACTCCCTTTCCATTAGTCCTGTGAAATAAGCTGCGATTAATTCGCTTTCCAAATCTAGTCCTGCACTCTACATCAAAGAGAGCTTGAACTAAACTTGGAGACTAGTAATCGATCACCATTAGACATGCATTGTCAGCTGCTGCAGTGCCACAGGCATTGGGAAAATGGTTTGGTTCTATAAGGGAAAACTGAGTTCATAAACCAGAAGAGGTTTCAGAAAACTGGGATGTTGTTTCAGCTTTGGGTCTATACTGCACTTGTGTGAAGGAGTTACGGCTGATTAACTTTGTTTCTGTGAGTTCTGCTTTACCCGTTGCAGACTGGAGTTCCCTGGAGAAAGTTATTAACTAGAGCAGCAGAGTTTCTCCAAATTACTGACACATGAGCCACTTTCTTTTCACCAGATGTTTTAGTAAACCAAAACATACACACATAAAAAGCATTAACTCTTGCATTAACAACAACTTTACATAGGACTTGAATTTTAAGGCAAAATCAAATGATAAATCTCATCCTCCAAGTCCTGGATTGGAGAAATGTACCATGACCCATTAACCGTGAACATCCAATAAGCTGCCTGTTCCAGCCATTACTGCTAAACTTCAATGTTATTCTTTCAAGTTCTCAATCCAAAGGGAAACATTCCCACTTCAGACAGGTCAGAAAATAACACTATCTAACCTTGTACCTAATTTTGTAGAGTCTAATCAAACTTTCAAGCCTTGAAAGAGAGCTGGAAGATAACAAGGTTATTGTGCTCAATCCACAATATCAACTACATATTTTTAAACGAAAAATGAAACATACAAGGTAGAGTTAATGTCAAAGAAATGATCTAATTCATAAATATCTTATGACAAACTGTGTAAAAAAAATTAGTTTGGGTATTTCACAAGGTCTGTGTCCTAGCTCATTAAAATGGTGACAATAAGAGAAGACAGGCTCTCTTTGTCTTTGTGTACATACAAGACATGGACATGATCCTAATTGAAGCCGTTTTCCACTGGGGTGCCTTTTCAACTTGCACAAACGGCAGTGCCAGGCCTTCATTACCATGTGTGTGCGTAGCGCGTACACAAGACTGGCAGATGTTGACAGCATTGCCAAACGAGCAACTGATGAAAGTCAAATTTCTTTAGAGGAACCCAGAATAATGGGATTTGTAGTTACAGATCAAAAAAAAAATATTGTATAACCTTTACAAAGGTAAACAGTGAATAACTGTAAAAAAAAAAAAAAAAAATTAGGTTGGCATATTAACATTACATTAGTTAATGAAATACATGTTTTTACAGTGAATTTAAGTTAAGTCTGTAAATCCGAAAAATTTGCTGCCATATTTTTTATGGTAAAGTTCTGGCAACTGCAGCTGCCGGTATTTTACCGTAAATTTCATAGATTGTTGACTTGACACCACAAATGTAAATCAATTAATGAATATAATGCTTTTCGTTTTTTTCCTCCCGCAAACTAACGGCAATCAAAGCTGTTCGAATATGACAAATGTTTTGGCTAACATGCAAGATTAATTCACTTTGGCTTACCTTGGGAAGTTCTAATGGGTTTTAGAAGGTTTTTGAGTTGAAGTAAAATAATGTCTGGTTAAAACCACTTAATGAGACATAGACATGAGTTTAAATGCTTGACTTTTATATTTGATATTTTTTATACTTTCAAGAACACACAATGGTTTAAAAATCTGAGGTATGGCTCGATTTTGTGTGTTGCAAAACAAAAATTCACTTCATTTTACTCAAATTAACAACCATTATTATTTCCATATTTTTTATTCTTCAACAAATAAGAAATTCTTGAATTTGCTAATTCTCTTTCTGATTTTAGGACAACAAACTGAAGAGCTCTATTAAACAGAAACTAAAACTAGGTCAATTTAATGCAATACAGATTTCAGAGCTAAGAATAGACTGTATTTAGGCTGCATTACCATACCACAAAATAATATAAAAATAAAATGATTCTAAATTTCACACATTTGTGTGTACTTACTGCTGCATATTAAGTCAATCATTTTAACACAAAGTAGTTTTCATACATGTAAAAATGATTTGACCGAATTTTATCAGTGGAAAAGGTGTTTCACATGTTACACTTAAATGTAACACTTCAATAAGTCTGAATCTACTCAGATTAGTCAACAACACCAGCGGCAAGATCCAAAATAGTGGAGTAATCATTTTAATTCTTCGTCTACATCTCCTTCACTTTTTATATCCAGCACCAATTAATGAGAAACAACAAAACAGCATTATAGCATGACAAAGCCCGAGTCACTTCATAATCAAACACGTTCAGGTCTCGATTGGCTCAGCAGGCAGAACGGTTTATCAGCGTCTACCCCCAAAAACCCTGTTTGGCAATTAGCTGTCGAGGTGTCGCTAGAAAAACCTGCCAGCGATCGGCTTAATCTCTCACCAGCAGCCGGTAAATAGCTGCAGGTGAGAGGAACGAGAGAGAGATAGAGACAGCGTACAGGGATATTTCACACAAAAGGGCTTCTCTTGGCACGGAAACCCAAGTGAAGAGTAACAACCTGTCCGTTCTTGCTCAGGGCGTGTGTGTGTGTTGCTACGAGGGTACGAGCTCAGTTGCTGCCACTCATGCTGATTTGTTTTGAGGCTGGTCAGAACAGAGTGTATTAACATTGAAAGCTCTTTATGCCTTACAGCAAAAACAGAAGCTGGAGTAGGCAAGAGGGAGAGGCCCATGGCAAGAATAAATCACACTAGTGGATGACAGGCTTACTGTCTTATAACTGACGGAGAAAAGAAATGCATTCCCACAGTTTCAGACAGGAAAGTACTGAAATAAAATTCCATGGTTACTGTGGCCTAAATTATTCTTTTTCTTTTAGCTGTGATGATACATATGCACACACTATATACACAATTGTGCTCATTAATGTACCTCATCAAATAATAATATAACTGTTCTGCTGTAAATACAACAACCACTGATGTCTAGTTGTGTCCTCTTTTGGAGGGCCAAACAAAGTAGTTTCGCTTTCATAATGAAACACACAGCGTCTCCACAACATGGCGGCAGTGGCAGCAACAATACTACAGCGAGAATCAAAGTTACGCCTTCTTTCTTTGCGTGAACATTTGGGGGGCGTTATGCAAATCTTCCCACATTGTGAGGTAAACATGTTGGGGCGTGTTAGAACGAGCTGTTTTAGGTAGGCGTGGTTGACTCTTAACTTTTATAAAGAATATCTCTTTGGATTTGAGACTTTAGTCTTTGCAACTTTACAGATCTTCTTTATGCACCAAGAGCTTGTAACACTCCAAAGAGAAAGGAAAATTTTAAATCGCATCATATGACCCCTTTAAATAGCTCTTGATCAATTCAAGCAAAAACCTTGTACAATCTCTGAAGGATGTCCAAAGATCAAAGGTAGCTTCTACAATTATTAATATTTAAATATCTTAAAACACGTTGTGCATTACAAACGATCTTCTCAAACAATATTAAAACTTATGAAGGTATACTGTATGTGATATTGGTTATTATTATACTTTGGTGCGATTCACAATCATTTGGTTTGATAGTGAGAAAAAAAAATTAAAATGAAAGAAGAAAACAAAAGTAAATCATAATAACAGAAATTTAAAACATCAGTTAAAAGAATTATCACAATTTGGTTGTTTAAAACTAACTTAAAGGGGTCATATGATGCGATTACAAGCTGATTGTGCATAGATAAGATCCCTGAAGTTGCAAAGACTAAAGTCTCAAAACCAAAGAGATATTCTTTATCAAAGTTAAGACTCTGCCACGCCTACCTAAAACGGCTCGTTCTAACACGCCCCCACATATCTACCTCACTATGTGGAAATATTTGCATAATGCCGCCCAAATGTTCATGCAAAGAAAGAAGGAGGTGTTTCAGTAACCACAGTTAGTGTTGAAGCAGCATGTCAGGGAGATGCTGTGTGTTTCTAGGCGAAAGCAAAAGCTCTTTATTTGGCCTTCCGAAAGTAGATGCATTTAGGAATCTTTAAGATTACTTACAACAGAACAGCAATGCATTTTATGGACGACCGTTTCGTGAACCTAGGAGAGGAGGTAATTCTGACTTTGACTTTTCTGAGTTTTGCGCATCGTGTGTGTGTGTGTGAGAGAGAGAGAGAGAGAGAGAGAGAGAGAGAGAGA
>NW_015505751.1:179202-196479 GCF_001515645.1 Sinocyclocheilus grahami
AGAGAGAGAGAGAGAGAGAGAGAGGTTGGAATTAGTGTTTCAGCCGTAGAAAGCACAAAGATGGCTTCAAAGACAGCAGACAGCAACTGCAGAATTTTAATGGGTGTCCTTTGCCCCTCTAGACCACACACACGCACACACACACACACACACACACAGAGCACTCACACAGTATCAAGGGATGATGATGAGTAACTCACCTGCTGCACCTCTGTTTCACCATTTGAAGTCTTCTCCGAGTACACAAAGGAGTTGAAGATTCTCTGTGTGGAAAAGAAGAGAGAACAGTTGCTGAAAGCTGACAAATAAAAGTAAGGAACTGCTAGACTGAAACAAGGAAGAAAATGGCAATGACAGGTAGAATATCTGGCAGAATTTATCCGTATGCACCAGGACTTTTGGTTAATTACTTTTCTGGTAATTTTTCAGTAGTGTGATAGTAGCTCAGTTGAGTTCAAAATAGTGTAAAACAGTTTCCCAGGAATGAGCTACTTTTTTCCAAGATGCAGCACAACAATTCATTCTAGTAAATCAGTTCATTCAAAAGAATCAATTAAAAACAACTCACTGATTCACTGACTGACAAACTGAAACACACTGATTCAGTATTTCAGTATTACTTATTGTGAAACATTTAACTACAAATATTCACCACAAGGTTTTCAACTCCGTTATAAAAATTATACTGTACATGTTTACAGTTGAGTTATGAAATATATTATCGCTTTGGTCACACTTTATTTTCAGGTCCAACAATTAGGCTAACTATGATTTTGCCTCAGTAAACTCCTAATTTTCTGCTTATTAATAGTTAGTAAGGAAATTGTTAATTTAGGTATTGGATATGGGATTAGAGATGTAGAATATGGTCATCATGGTCATGTGTTTTGTAAGTACTAATAAACAGCCACTATGTTAACAACAGGCATGCTAATAAGGAACTAGTTAATAGTGAGAATTGGTCCCTATACTAAAGTGTTACTGTAGCTTTTAGTTTAGCAAGCTGCAGGTCCAAAGTAGCTTCCCTTCAAACATTATGCTTATGTGAATAACTGATGATAATTACACTAATTATATTTTTCTTTCAAAACTGTGATCTCCTTATTACTGAAAGTACACCGGGTGATTTCTTTGGTGGCAAAATTCCTGGAGAACTTTCCAGAAATCACAGGCTTCAGGTGGATTTCAAGTTTCATCTAGTACCTTTTACCTAAATGTACAATTGCACCACATGTTTTTCCAACATGATGCTCATCGTAGACACAAACACTAGATATACATCTAAAGCCAAAAATTACATTACATACTGCACAAAAGCTCACCAAACATTTGCTTAAATACGACTGCAGATGTTTCGTTTAAGCCTCCTAATTCCGGGCTAAATGAGCTATGGAAAATTTAATATTTCTATGTCTACACCTTACCATTGTAAACCTTCAAACATAGCCTACAAGCTCAACAGTTCCTCACAATGACTATATTTGCTCTTTGCGCGCCTCATTACCATGGCAATCCTGACACGGAATATCGCTGCGGAATGTGTCATAACAACTTGATGGATTCCCACCCCGTCCAAAAAAATCACTCACCATCAGGAGAACTGACGATCTTTAACACTTAAGAAGAGAAGAAACTCTTTTAGTCAGTGTGTAATATGTCTGAGGTCAGGGTGGTCACCCACATTAAAGATGATGAAACGGGCACATGTCCGCACTCACCTAAGGCCTGGAATTTCATCACGACTGCATGTTTATAAAAAGCAAAACAAACTGTGGGTGATGTATGGATGAGCCCCACCTTTGTGAATAAAGCTCCAGACACAGAAGCTGTGGAAAACTAAGTGAAAGAAGAAACTTGTCATTTCAGACCCTTCTTGTAAAATAAACACAGGCACAAACACAAATAGCACACCGGGCACCAGCGTGGGTCTTTCCCCGGTGTGGTGGGTTTGTTTTTCGAACTGCTCCGATGGCTTTCACAGCTTTACCCAGGCCAAAGAGGAATTTCGCAGCTTGTAACTTGAGAACCCTCTCAACAAACGTGAAAACTCTTGAGAGGAAGGTCTTTGAGGTAAGAAAACTGATAAAAAAATTAAGAAATCATCAGAGGCAAATTCTTTAAATACAAAAAACATACTTACAGGCTGTGACTGTGAGTCAGAAGCGCCAGACTGTCCTTGCAAAGTTGGAACTGCCCCACTTTATAGAAACATTATGTCCTCTTTTGGAAGGCCAAACTAAGTAGTTTTGCTTTCACAACGAAAAACACAGCGGCTAGAGTGAGCAGTGGCCAGCGGATTCGACGAAGGAGGCTTGCGGCAACCACATGTGACGACCCCAGGCTGAACTCCGCTTCGTCCACGGTGAAAGTCGATCCAGCGATCCACAACGGGAAGTTGATGTATTTCCTCAGCGACCAGCACAGATCAGCTCTAGGCATGACGAAGCGGATATCGTCCTCTTTTGGAAGGCCAAACAAAGTAGTTTCGCTTTCACAATGAAACACACAGCATCTCCACAACATGGCGGCGGCGGAGGCAACAATACTACAGCGAGAATAAAAGTTACGACTTCTTTCTTTGCGTGAACATTTGGGCGGCGTTATGCAAATCTTCCCACACAGTGACGTAGACATGTGGGGGCGTGTTTAAACGAGGCGTTTTAGGAGGGCGTGGACAAGTCTTAACTTTCATAGAGAATATCTCTTTGGATTTGAGACTTTAGTCTTTGCAACTTTACAGATCTTCTTTATGCACCACGAGCTTGTAACACTCCAAAGAGAAAGGACAAATTTAAATCGCATCATATGACCTAGTGAGTCTAAATATTTAAGTATTTGGTGCTGTGATGAACACCACTGTGAAAACAAAAAATCTGAATGGCTGTTTAAACCATTTAAATAAATTTTAGAAAGTAGTGCAGCTGCTTTGTTTATGGGGTTTCAGGGGTAACGGCTGTATTTCTGCAGTTTAGCGCCATCTGCTGTCGGAGAGTTAATGTGCGCTTTTATCCAGAGCGTCTTTCACGTGTTCGGCCATGTGCTTCTCATTCTTGCTTGTTTACCTGAGAGTGCTCCCGCGTCTTTCACACAGCATACAGCGTTGTTGCGCACTGTAACCACTTGATGGGGAAAATATTAGGGGTGCTCCGATTGATCGGCTACCGATCACAATCTGCCGATAATCACGTTGGGATGATCAATCGGCGGTCTCTAAAAAGGCCGATATCAAAAAAACGATCTCAAGCTGATGCTGCTGCTGTGAGAGGTTTGGCACAACATGCAGCGGCACCGTCTCAGTCTCTGTCCGGTGCGGGTAAAATAATTATAATGCTATTTCATTAAATAACTTATAAAGTCATTTGAAAACTTTTTGTGAGACGTAATTTCACAAACAAGGTGAGTGAATCACCGCGCGCACGCTTACACTCTTTCTCTCTCAAAATACGCAAATGGCTTCAAATCACCACATCGCGTCTGTCTATAAGCGAGCAGCACGCTGCACAGTTGACACAGGAATTGTCACTTGCGAGGCAGTGTCCCATCGTCACTAAAGTTTATAAATTGCATTTCTTTTTAATTCTTGCCAGTGTTTAACCATTCAGCGCTCACGCACTCTCCTGGGGACCGTGCGCTCATGCACACTTGCACTCGCAGTGCACACACATAATGCCAGGTTCACATTACTCCATTTGCAGTGCATACGTGGTGCTTATTTTTTCCGCGCTCATGTTAACGGATTAAAGCATTCACTGCATACGGTTGCGGTCCGGCAGTGTGTTCCAGGAGCAGCGCATCTGTATCTGTGCAGAGATAGTTTCCGCACCAAGTCTATTTTTGCTGCACTGCAAGCACTGAATTAAAGTAACAGCGCATTGTTTGCAGTAAATATGAACATGGATTGACACGAAAATGTAGTAATAAATGCATATTATTAAAGTCTACTGTGTTTCACAGTCAACACATATGGCTTTTTGGCTAGGTTTAAAGGGAATAGCACTTTTAGATAAACAAGGCAATGATAGATGGCACTTGTGGAGGAAGGAAAACAAAGTTCTTTATTAACCGCAGGATTGCTTGTAATAAAGATTTAAATAAAAAAGGAAAGGCAGTAGAGCTGACTATTTCTGTCAATGGTAAGTTTGTGATAACGTAAGAAAAGTAGTTTAAATGTTTTGCCACTTGCTTGAGCAACTTAATATATAAATCTAGAAATAAATGCAAAAGTAAAAAGCATTGAATAATGTGTTGCTTATATTTATTGTTTAAACATGTCTGTGAGAGATTGTATTACTGTACTGTGTAAAAAAAAGAATTGCAATGCTGAAAAAGCATTTTCAGTGACAATGTTTTGCATTTGAAATCAAAATAATGGATAAATGTTGTGTTTGTGGTAAACAGCCACGGATCAGTAGCGGACTCCTGTGAGAAAGCTGCTTCTCCTCTCACAAGAGACACCTAAGAGGAGAATTCCCCCCATTTTCAAAAATGAAATTCAGGCCCTGAATAAATGTCTAAAAATTCTGATGGGAGTATCACTATAAATGGTTTTAAATGATAAAAAGAAGGTTTTAAAAGATTGGTATCGGTGATCGGTATCGGCAGATACTACTTTCTGTGATCGGTCATCAGCCTCAAAAATATTCTTAAAATGCATTCACAAAATCGGAATCATTTGTAATAAATAATTATTCACGGTATTTTGAAGTGCCCACAATAACAATAGTGTGCATATTCATTACCGTGATGTATCGCATTACCAAATACCGGCACATGTCTAATCATAGTAAATGCTCCCAGGACCTCGCTGAAAAAAGACTTCACGTTTAATGAAGTCTATGACAACTCTAAATTATTCACAAATTAGTTTGATTTAAATCGTAAACTCACAAGCAAGTTCAAAATGGTGTGTGTCTTGTGAATCTTTTTGAGTCCTCTAAATCAAAACGTTGAGGCAGTATTTTTGTTACCAAGTCTCCCATTGTCCACAAAAATATTTTTAGTCCCCATGAATTTTCCACTTGAGGAATTTCAGAGCTTGGCATAACTGGAAATTTAAAAAAAAAATGCTCACAGGGTTAAAAGATTTAATTAATTTACATGAATTTTCCTAAGTCTAGAAATAATTTTTTAAAATTAGGCTGCATCAAATATCTAGGTTTTTCAAGATCGTGGTAATCATAGTTCTTGTTTTGTCTTATTTTAAATCCTTTTAAAGTTGTCTCGAGGCCCCCTGTTTGAGAACTACCCCTTTAGAGAGTTAATATGACAAAACTGATAATATGGATGCAAGCAAAGACTTCTCAACTGTCACCAACGGTGACTAGAATTTAAATTATTGTTGCAATTGTTTAGTCACATCTGTGACCACTTTAGTCTTGGTCTGTAGCCCTGCAACAACAGAAAGAAATAGAGTAGCATCAAGCTATGCCACCAGCAATACTCAGTGCCTGAACTTTACAAATCAACGAGACTCTTCAAGCCCTCTCCAAATTTGGACTATCCACCGTCTAATCCTCGCAGACAAGTTGACATTAAAATGAATGACAAGCTATAGGATTTTAAGCAATAACATACCGCCGTTCAACTGAGTGGGGACAAAGAGGCCTATGTGCAGCTGCTTTGGCTCAGAATTTGGTGTCCAGGGCGGTTATTAATCTTGTCAACCCCAGGGTTAATCTTGACTGCAGTTGAATAGATGTCTGGAATGACTGAACCTCATGCTGTCTTTGATCCAGGCTTGTCAAGGCTCCGGCACTCCCTTCAACAGAGGCACGGCAAGGGAGATTGACTAAAACCAAGCCCTCCGCAGGGTGGTTTATAATATCAAGATTGCGTCTCCCTCAGCCTAAAAGCAGCCACTTAACAATTATTGCCTCCACCTAATGAATGAAACCCATAAGTCATGTCTATATTTCAATACACAAACAGAAAAGTGCGGTGTCATTCTCTGCATACCTCGTAGCAGTTGCGCAAAGCTAATGGGCACAGATGAGCTTATTGGATTTTAACTGCACATGCTCTTCCGTAAAGTTTCCAGGCATTGGTTGAGGAAACAGCTGATGCGCTGTGGGAGCGGAATAACACTGGAGCCGCAGTGTTGATGCTCGGCAGCATTTCCATTAAAATGGGGCGATGAAGGGGCATAAACCTATTAGCAATTCAGTCATCTTCAAAGGCCAGAGCCCATACAGCTAATCCTCATTAATTTGGGATTGTACAAGGGAGTGAAAGGGTGTGCTCACACAACACAATGAGCAGAAAAGGTGCCGTAATCCTCTCTTTAGGCCTACAAGGTCTAAATCATTGGACTGACCATCCCTTACCACTGCAGTGAAGATATAGGTTAAAGAGCAGTAATGCGTTTTTGCTCTAAGGTAAATTGACATTTTCAAATCATAAACATAATAATCAACGAAAAAATATAGGTCAGGACTTAAATTTTATTAATCTGTAACTTATTTGATGAGCAAAAGTGGGCGTTACATAAAATAATAAGGTCACACAATGAAAGAGTTTGCTAAAACAAATATTTGATCACGTGGTGGCTATCCAAGAGATGTCATTGGACAAGAAATGTTGTTTCAGAGGAAAAGCAAGTGGTTACATTTTAAAGATTAGGAAAAATAATTAAATAGGTTATTTAGCATTATCTTTTAAGTTGACTTCAAGATTGTTCATCAATCATGAGGGATGTGAAATATGATAAAGAAATATGACAGGAACAGTTCCCAAAATGAAAAATCTGTCCTTTCTTTTCACCCTCATGCCATCTGTGGAGCACAAAATTAGATATTTTGAAGAATATTTCAATAGTTTTGTCCATAATGAGCTTTCATTATATGGACAAAACTGTTGAAATATTCTTTAACATTGTAACAAAACGCAAATTGGACCCATTGACTTTCATTTTATGGACAGAACAACTAAAACATATTTCAAAATGTTTTATTTTGTTTTTCTATGGAAAAAGGAAAGTCCTGTAAGTTTTGGAACAACATGAGGGTGAGTAAATAATAAAAAATTAATTTTAAGATATCTATTGCTGCCAGGGTTGCCATGTCAGTGGTTTTACCATGGAATTGGACTACTTTTACACTGTTGCTGCGGGTTAAAGCAATCTCCCCTCACCCCCCAGAACACGGTTACAACAGACGGGACCCCCATCAGAGGGGAGAACCGCGGGAAAGCGGACCTGGCAACCCTGATTGCTGCTATCAAAAACAAATGTCATCTAAAGCAAATTCCTGACTGCAAATCCATGCATACAATTTCACAATAAAAACAGGGAAACAATATTAAATGTCATTAGCACTATAACTTGTTGCATTTTTACCTCATCACGTATAAATGTTGTAAAACTAAATTCAATTGTAATTTTTATACTGTAGTAACTGATTTACAATTTTTATATGCTCAAACGTCCCAATGAATTCGTTATGACCTTCATTTACCTCTTGTATATCATTTTATTTTCAATTATTTGCTCAACTGATTGTTTTTTCTGGATGTAGGCCTACTGAAAATTGCCTTCAAATAAATGTGTTTTATGAGAGTAACTGACAAATAATCTGACTTGAAATCCCATATTTACTCTCTGCAGCTGTCAACACCTAGTTGCTGCGGCAGCGACAGGGGAATCTGGGTACAAACAGAGAAGATGAAAGCACAGACAACAGAAGCCAGTCTGGGATGCTATTGCGATTTCCTGCCGCAGGTACCCCGCTCGCCCCCTTCCTCCCTCCTCCACGCTCAAACTCTCCCTACAAAGGCTTCTGCTCTAGAATGAGGCATCCTTCCCTGCCCTCTGATGTGTTTACCCCCCCCACCCCATCTCCCTCTCACCCTCTCCCAGTTTTCTAAGGATGAGCCAGAGACAAGGCAGCACTCTGCATCTGCACCGAATATGCACAAATGCTTAATAAACACACTGGCAAGAACCAAAAAGCAATTTGAATGTAACATTAACTGACAAATGAATACTGAAAACGCACTATAGATTGAACCACAGAGCTACAGATAACTCAAATGTTGATTCCTCACTGATGAAAGAGTACCATGGTATTACTGCAGTGTATTGGACATTATATACTGTAAATACCATGGTTTATGAATATCATTCATTAACATCTCGGATTAAGAAATATAAATCACATCAATATTACATATTTTAAAATATATTTATATTGATATTCATGTAGTTGCTCTAAAATAGGCCTATATATATTTTTAAATAAGCAAAACAATTTCAACCAAACAGTCATTGTTGCCATTAGATTCAAAATGTATAAAGTAAAAAAGAAATTAAGCTTATTCACACTTTAACGAAATAATATTTAATTATGTATCATTTAATTTAGCATTATTAATATATTAATGCAATACATTAATATATGCATGTAGGTTTCTTTATTCTGGCATACCTAATCAAATTATACATGAGTAAGACCAGTAATAATAATAATAATAATTTCATTTTATTACCAAACTCCTAATAAAACTGGTTCTTACAGCAAACAGTCAAGAAAATGTCCAGTTTAAAGATATGTCAAAAGTCAGATGTTTGTAGGGTTGGGTACCGAAACCCGGTGCCAATATGGTACCGGTACCTATGTAACCGGTATGTACTAGATGTAGAACGCAGATTTCGGTGCCACTTAAATGCCCGAGCGATCGATTGAAATATTTGTCCTGGTTCTCCGAAATGGACGTAAGAAGCATGGGCGTCGCTAGGCCATTTTTAGCAGGGCTATAGTGATTAGCTCCATAAACCGTACACACAGAATCAGTCCCCTTTAAATTTCATATGAAAACGGCGGCAGACTTTATCTCCGCGAGTGCGAGCGGACTCCAACAGAAACAGAGGACACAAGGTGTGTGTTTATCGATAGATTGTTATAATATCTGTATCTGTGCAGATCTTTGTCATAAATACAGTTTACAAAAGGTCACGAGGGAGCAATCAGTTTCCCATCTACTGTAAAGTATTTGCTGCGTTCACCCCTCATCATACCACAGCTGTTTCCTCCAGCGAAAATCTAGCCCTTAACGCATACTTCATAAAATGATCATGTTGCTATTTTCATTTGAAAATGTAATATTTAATATAAAACATATTACAATGCATGTGGCATACATTCACAGAACTGATTAAAGACAGTGACAGACAGCACTCAGTCAATTCACTCATTTTAACTAAATATCAGAGTGATTGACAGAGATACAGTAGAAACATTATGTGTGGTTTTGTATTAAATATTGTTTTGTATTAAATAATGACCCAGATCGTAAAATACATTTATTAGCCTTAGAGTAAGGGAAGCACAACTCGAGAAATGAGAGCATCCGAGGAGCATGTGAATGCTATGTATAATTATTTTTAATATTTTTAATGTTCTTTAATGTTATCAATCTTTTTTTTTTTTTTTAAGTATCGGTTCAGGCACCGGTACCATTTTAAAAGTATTGATTTGGCACCGGTATTGTAAAAAACCCAATCGATACCCAACCCTAGATATTTGTCAGAAATGTTGTAGCTTCTAAGTTTTTCTCGCACACATTCATCAATATTGTTAGAAAAAAAGGGTCTTAACAGATACTGAAGTGCAGCTGACATGTTTCACATTAGCAGTGAATAAACTGAAGTGTGTGTGTGTGTTTGTGAGGGGGTTGGGTGGACGAGAAGAGAGTGAGTGTAAAATGAGTTCCACATGTGAGCATATATGGGTGGACTGCATTTATAATCTCACCGAGTTATCAGGTTAATGGAGCGTTATTTGTTTTAATGGTTCTTTAATACCAAAACTTCTCAAACTTATCTGACCATCAGAACTGAAGTAATGACACTGTATAAGGCTGGCGCAAAAAGGACTTTGGTTTCCACAGTTACGCATTACTAGCACAGACAAAACATTGCATTCATATACTTTCAAGGTCTTGGACCATGTGCAGTTCAGCTTAGTCTGATGACTGTCTGGTATGTCTTCTTGAGGGAAAAAAGTGTAGTATTACTATAAAAGAATCTTTTAACACATCCAGCATCAAAATACAGTTTAAATGGGGATATACACTGGGCCTCACTCAACTTACAACATGGAGATAAATCACCTACAGAGATAACACACCTTACGCCAGTGGGTTCTTGATCCGCTCTAGGCTGATCTTATGTTTTAGGCCGTCCCTCCACCGAGAGAGAGACTGAGTGTCAGTGGAGGGGCCGACAGAGCCTGGGGTCCTACAATAACAAAACCTCTTTGTGCAAACACCGAGGGGCCCGTTGAGAGACCAGGTCACGGAGCGGATTCTCTTGCAGATCTCCAACTCACGGCACCCCTGTTTTTTTTTTCAGTCCAGCAGACAGGATATAATGGCTTCCACATGTGAAGGGGGCCCAAATAACAATGACAACAGTTGAGAGGCCGAGTGTTTTATTACCTTGAATTTCTGCGTACAGCCATCGCTGCAGGCTTACAAGATCCAATATGCACAGCACATAAAAAGGTATACCTGTGTAAAAAATTGTAAGCTATAGAAAATAGGAAAAAACTGTGTTGTCACTACGTCTTACGTTAGTTGATCACATAATATTCAGATTCAAACATTTGCTGTTTTTGCAAATTATGAAGTAATGTAATTTAGGCATTTTAGTAGGAATGCACCGAATGTTCGGCAACCGAAATTGTTCGGCCGAAAATAGCAAAAAAAGCTCTTTTGGTGTAAAACTGTCAGAGAAAGACGCAAAAACCATTACAAGCACCGACAGCCAGAGACTGTTTAGAACTGCATCGCATGTCTCCAATGGGAAGAGGAAGGGGTGGCTGTTGCTGGTTACTGTATGATGATTGAAATCGCGAAATGGTCTTAAACAATTAGTAAATAAACTGCAGAATGTTGTTTTCTAATACACGCACGAATTACATGTATTCATGTCCATTCAAGTCCAAAGGGCAAGGAAAATCTGCACTGTTGTTACTCGTCAGTTGCTTAGTAACACGTTATGAATTTTTACTAGGCATGAATGTGACAATGTGATACGTGCAACTAGGGCTGGGCGATATAGCAAAAAAAATGTATCAACGATATAATGTTTCATATCATTCGGTATCGATAATTATTGACATTTTTTATAACCTTTTTTAAAACAGAGCAATAGAAAAAAATGCACATACATTTAACCACTGTATTTTTAAATTAACTCAATTTATTGAGGCGAACAACAACAAAAAAGTTTTTTTTGTTTTAACAGTCAAAAACAAAATAAAAATTAAACAAATATCTAATTTCTAATGTTTTATATGCAGATTAAATGGGTTCAACTTTTGGCTTGTTTCCCGAGGCCACAGGAGGGTGCAATGAGCAAAATAATGCAGCACATTTTAAATGTTCAATGCAAGGAAGTAAGTAATAGTCTATAAAAAACCGTGTATTATGTCTAAATTAACATATAAATTAAATATAATTTTTTAAATTGCATAAACAATTATGAACAAAACAGCATCACGTATTTATGCATTGCTTAATACAAAGAGTCGAATCACCCATCACACAGATTGCCTTTAAAAACATATGAGATGCAGTGAAAAGGAATAAACCTCCACAAATTTGCGATGTGTTTTCTAAAAGTTTAAACTGTTTTTAACTCTTTGCATGGCTTTCTATACATCTCTTGTGTGAGATGCGAGTGCAGCGGTCATATTTGTCCATCTAGAAAATGCACTGAATATGCGTTCTGTGTGAATGGCTTGGTTTAGGTTTTAACCTAATCAAGATCTTCTACACATTGAGATTCTATATTTCTCTAATATTTTGAATGAATAACGCAGCAACTGTGCGTCTCGTGGGCTAGACTAACAAAACATTAAACTACAACGTCACTTGCATCATCACCGCATCACGTGCTCCACTGATGACGCTCCCTGACGCACATCCAACATTGGATTGTACTAGTTTTGCATTCAAATGCAAATGTTTATTTTAAATTCGACTAATATTCATTCTTTACTCACAAGCTCCTCATCACTGGCAGGCACAGCCCTCAGGTGTGTGCTGTCTGCGTCACTCATAGCATGTGACTATATTGAACATTTTTTATATCGTTAACGAAGAAGGTGTACCGTCGATAAATATCAATACCGTTTTATCGCCCAGGCCTATGTGCAACAAACATCTTCTCAAATTCTTAATGAGAATCATTTATAAATCTGCTGTTAACAAAAAGAAGCACTGAGGTCTTCCTGGGGGTTTCGGCCAAAATAAAAGCTCCATCAGCATTCGTATTGTAATTTTACTGTAGTTCTGTAAAATAACAAAAAAGTAGGACAATAATAATGATAATAATAACAGCTATATTAATATATTTATTATAACATTCACACATAGTGCTCAAATCTGTGGATTTGTATCTGTGGGATCTGAAATATTTTCTGTTTTAAAAGAATTCTCCTCTGCTCAGCAAGGCTGCATTTATTTGCACAGTAAAAAAAATTCATGCCCGATTCAAGAAGGGGGTCTCAAAAATTACCCCCAAAAATGTTTTTACTAACTTTTTTAATTAAATTGTGCTTTGTTGGTATAATGTCTGCTAGAATGTTAAGAAATGTTCAGTGTTAAGTAAATATTTTTAAATTGTTGTTTTGTAATTGATTTTTTCTTTGAAAAGCATGACAAAACAGTAAAAAGCAAAATGTGGGTATTTAAAGGGGTTATATGATGCGATTTCAATTTTTCCTTTCTCTTTGGAGTGTTACAAGCTTTTGGTGCATAAAGAAGATCTGTAAAGTTGCAAAGACTAAAGTCTTAAATCCAAAGAGATATTCTTTATAAAAGTTAAGTCAACCACGCCTAAAACGGCTCATTCTAACATGCCCCCACATGTCTACGTCACTGTGTGGGAAGATTTGGATAACGCCGCCCAAATGTTCACGCAAAGAAAGAAGGCGTAACTTTTATTTTCGCTGTAGTATTGTTGTTGCCGCTGCCATGTCACACTGTGTGTTTCGCTGTGAAAGTGAAACTACTTTGTTTGGCCTTCCAAAAGAGGACGATATCCGCTTCGTCATGCCTAGAGCTGATCCGTGCTGGTCACTGAGGAAATACATCAACTTCGCGCTGTGCATCGCCAGATCGGCTTTCACCGTGGACGAAGCGGAGTCCAGCCCGGGGTCGTCACATGTGGTTGCCGCAAGCCCGCCCGCCGCCACTCACTCAAGCCGGCCTCCGCTCACTCTAGGCTGCCGGCCACTGCTCACTCTAGCCCGCTGTGTTTCGTTGTGAAACCAAAACTACTTTGTTTGGCCTTCCAAAAGAGGACACGACTAGAAATCAGTGGTTAAGTTGTATTTACAACACTGTTCCAGAACAGTTCAACCCAAATATTCAGATGTGTCCAGCACATTTTATGGAGGACTGTTTCCTGATCCTGGACTGTTCCAGAACAGTTCAACCCAAATATTCAGATGTGTCCAGCACATTTTATGGAGGACTGTTTACTGATCCTGGTAGAGTAGACTACAATGCCGGCTGTTCTGACTCATAGACTGTAAGTATGTTTTTATATTTAAAGAATTTGCCACTGACGATTCAAATGCAAGATTTGAGCAGTGTAGAGTAGCGCTTGTTGTTTGTCATTTCTCCGATCAGACATAAATGCAGACATGGTTTTATGTTTACGCGGGGCGATGCAATGCAACGCGTAAAAAGACAGTATAAGTCATTATAATCTGTAATTATGTCCCCACTGGATGCAACAAATGCCTCGTTTATAATGGGTTTATAATAATGTTTTTGTCTTGTCGCTCCAGCTGGGACAAGGTATCACAATATGGTAAGGGGCGTAACATATCCGTCACACGCTTGAGGTATTCGGCCAATCACAACGCACTGGATAGCTGGCCAATCAGAGCACACCACGCTTTTCAGACCGATGAGTTTGTAAAAATCAACGCATTTCAGAAAGGTGATGCATAGAGGAGTAACTATAATGTACAGTATGTGGAAAATAATGTGTTTTTTTAACCTTAAACCACATAAAAAAAAAAAAAATATATATATATAAATAAATAATTTTTAATATTTTATTTTTTAATTATTATATTCCAAACAATAACTTACATTTAATTTTACACATGTATGTATTTGTATTTATGTGTATTTGTATTTATGTGTATATGTATATATATGTATATATATGTGTGTGTATATATATATATATGTGTGTGTGTATGTGTGTGTGTGTGTGTATACAAACATCAAAACGGTCAACAAAAAGCGTATAGCAGATCAAGGGTGGTCCTCTCACTCTCTCTTTTTGCATTATATTAAAATGTGAGCTCATGTGTACATACTTCATTCTTTTGAGCTTTCAGGTTAGATTCATGAAAATATTAAGGATATTTGTGTTAAGACTTAAAAAAGCCTCTAAGAAACCTAAAACACCAGAGTTTTAGCAGAAAGACTATTTACATGGACGAAGCAAAGCTAGCCATAATTCAAGCAACAGAAAACTGGATTAGTGAATCTATATGGAGTAAATTAACTTTGGGAGGGAATTTTGTTCCTCGGTTTTTAACCTCAGTAGGTTACTCCGTTCCGTATCAGTGTTAATTTCATCAATGAAGACGACGATGAAAAATATTCGTTAACAAACATTTTTTCTGTGACTAACACAAGACGTTGATGGGCTAAAACTAATATCTGATGATAAAAACTATGACGAAATTTATGCCGCGTCTTACTTAAGACAAGACAGGACTATAATGTTATTTGAGGACTACCGGACATTCAAAATACATCCTATAGGCTACTGTCTTGACTCTTGTCCTTCAAAATGGACAATGCGTCCCTGTCATTGGATTGCAATCGGATAAGGGGCGTTTGCATGTCTAGTCTCAGTACGGCAGCAGCAGTGGATGGATAGGCTACCAAAATGTGAACTAGTGACCTGAAACAATGGCCTCAGCACCCGAAGGGGTAGGGATAAGATGACCAGACGTCCTGTTTTTCACAATTCGTTGCGATTAACTTAAAGTTATGAAGGCGGAATCGCGCTGATAGAAGTGCTCTCGCTAAGATGTTAAATAAATATGTTAAGTAAACCTTCTGTATCTGAAAAATGAGTTTCATTTGTATCTCTTTCATATTTGTCTTATCTTATTCTGCTTCTTTTTCAAAAATTATAAATTATATATGTTATATATGAACAACTATAATTTTTATAAGTTGCTCCCTTTTCACAACTGTTAAAGGGATAGTTCACCCAAAAATGAAAATTGTCATCATTTATTCAAGTTTTTCCAAATTCAATCCTTGATTCAAATTTCTCATAAGCTTAATTGATTTGGTCTAAAGAGAGAAGAAATAATGACTATTTTTGTTTGAAAACTACATATAAAATAGCTACCAAAATAAATGTTGGTAACTGCAGTTTGACTAAAAGTAATGACTAAAAGTGGACAACTTTGTTGACACACTATGAAAGACTCAAATGACTAAAATGTGACTAAGACTATTAATAATTTTACTGTATCTGAAAAATGAGTTTCATTTGTATCTCTTTCATATTTGTCTTATCTTATTCTGCTTCTTTTTCAAAAATTATAAATTATATATGTTATATATGAACAACTATAATTTTTATAAGTTGCTCCCTTTTCACAACTGTTAAAGGGATAGTTCACCCAAAAATGAAAATTGTCATCATTTATTCAAGTTTTTCCAAATTCAATCCTTGATTCAAATTTCTCATAAGCTTAATTGATTTGGTCTAAAGAGAGAAGAAATAATGACTATTTTTGTTTGAAAACTACATATAAAATAGCTACCAAAATAAATGTTGGTAACTGCAGTTTGACTAAAAGTAATGACTAAAAGTGGACAACTTTGTTGACACACTATGAAAGACTCAAATGACTAAAATGTGACTAAGACTATTAATAATTTTCATCTCAAGATAAAGACTAAGACTAAATCAAAAATGCCTGTGAAAATTAACACTGTTCCGTATAGGGAAAATTAATTTAAATTAATTTAAGGTTCACATTTGTTTACATTCAAAGTGAAACAAATTACTTTTTTTAATGAAATCTGAGAGATTTGTTAAGATGTTAAGATTGTCAGTCTTCCACGCGCATTCACAACAGTACCACGATGCATGCGTGTGCATTCCTCTCTTTGCAAACAAGGCTCAGCACATGCGTGTTCTACATCAGAACGAAAGCTCCTGCACACGCATGCCCAGTACTCTCATAACTGAACGGAAGAGAAAAAATTGTTGAATAAAGTCATTACTTCGGGGTTTTTTGGGCACAAAAACTATTCTCGTAGCTTAAATTTACATAAAATTACAGTTGAACCACTGATGTCATTATGGACTATTTTAGGGCTGAAAAACTAAACTTGAATTTTGTACTTAAATATGATCAAAATTCGAATTATATTCGAATTTAAAAGGCATAATTTCAGTTAGGGGGGGGAAAAAGCTTTTGGCTTCTCTCCTGAGGCCACAAGAGGCCACATCGAGCAAAATATTACTAATGCACATTTCTTCACAGCAATAAAATAACATCTAAAAAAGTGCATAATGGTTAATGTGTTATAATGTTTATAAACCAAATATTATTAATTAAGTTGCTTAAAGTGCCCCTATTATGGGTTATAAAGGTTAATATTTTGGTTTTGTGAGTCTCCAACAACAGGTTGACATGCATGCAAGGTCAAAAAACACTTTCATCGTCTTATAATATGCATTTATTTTTACCTTATTTGCACAACGGCTCCCAAACGATTCGCTCAACGATTCATTTTTCCAAACCCCTCCTTTGCGTGACGCTAATCTGCGGTGACTGGTCGATTTTATTTTCATTTCATCATGCCTGTAATGCCTGATAAAGCAGCGTTTGTGAGCGCAGTGCTGCTTTGTGTACAGCCGTTACTGGGGAAACAGCTATTTTTACCACTACAAAAGCAGCACCTAGTGGCAAAGAATGAATTTGCATTTTCTTTCAGACCAACACGAAAATCGGCTGATGGTTTTACGCAGCAAAAATGCGACCCGGTATATATCCCCCACAAGGGAAGCCCTGCCACACATAGAGTGCAAGTTTGTGGGAAACACTGTTGCTATAGCAATCTTCAGTAAAACTGCTGTGGTATTGCTGTAAAAATTTACTTTAACCATTGATTCTTCACAACCTCATCCTTTGGCAGTAAAAAAAAAGGATTTACCCTCACAGATCAGAGCACAGCGTCTTCTCAAGATGACGCTATCCACAGGAATCCGCTACG
>NW_015505751.1:196489-271167 GCF_001515645.1 Sinocyclocheilus grahami
AGTTTTCCCAAGTCTGTGCACGCAACAAGTGGGTGGGCAATAAGGGTGTAACGGTTCGCGGAAAAAAATCGAACCGCTAGGATCGCGGTTCAACTTAAATCTGTCAACGCATCTGTAACATGGTTTGCTATAAATAACACGTAAAACAAACATGGCTCAGCTAATATATGTTTCTGTTGATGGATGTGCATTCTGGCTTCCCAATACATTACAACAACAGCGATGAAAAAAAAAACGTGGACAAACCATTCACTCTTGTTCAATGCGAATGCCGTATGCTGGAATATGAGCATTTATTCCGTCATCACCCGGGTGCTGATAGGTGAGACCTGAACAGCATACGTTGATATCGGTGTTTAAGCTAAAATCATTTAAGCTTTGCCAGTTTAAACATTTAAGAGCCAGAGGATGCAAGCTTGCACGCGCAGTGAGAAGATTTGTGCGTGCGCTCATCTGAAGCATGCAAACCCGCGCCTCACAACGTGTGCAAATATTAAGCACTCTCTCTGAAGTATTGTGTTTAAATGGACAAATTCACACAAAAATTATGTCAAAATGCCCATCTTGGTAAGTATCCTATAGCAGACATAGCCAGCTAAACATACTGTATCAGTGCATTCGCTTAAAGAGACAGCACTTTCTAAATATTAATCAAACAGCAACAACAAAGAAATCACTCACTGCTCTTGATTGAATAGATTTTATAACTTTAATAAAGATTAATCTTTAATTTATACAGTCAAATATGCACTGCTGTTTTACATCTCATTACTTTATTCTATTTCTGTACCTAAAAACTAATGTTTGAAAAACTGAAAATCACTGTTTATTTTATTTGTATCTTTACTCTATTGTATTTATTTGTGCTGTTGCTTGTAGTTAGATAGATTATTCTTATTTTCTTTATTTTTATTTGACAGTATAGTTTTTGCCTAAAGATGGCACAAACCATACCGAAACCGTGACTCTAAAACTGTAATACAAACCGAACCGTGAGTAAGTTGAACCGTTCCACCCCTAGCGGGCAATATGCTAATGTTTCATGTTGACATCAATTCGTTTTAAAAATGACTCGTTTAAATGATTCAGATTCGACTCTTTCTTTTGAGAGAAAGAGAGTCTTTTAAAAATTCGAATTCAACGTTTTTGCATTCTACTGTGGAATTTTATTTTAAATTCGACAAATGTTCGGAATTAAAAAACATTTTAACAGCCATAGACTATTTTAACGATGTCTTTACTACCTTTCTGGGCCTTGAACATGTCAGTTGCTGTTTATGCAGGGTCAGAAAGCTCAGATTTCATCACAAATATCTTAATTTGTGTTACGAAGATTAACGAAGGTCTTATGGGTTTGGAACGACATGAGGGACAGAATTTTCATTTTTGGGAGAACTTTAATATGATGAACAGATTTATAAACATTGATCAACGCAACTGCACAGAAAACATCAAATATGGTAAATGGAAACTTAAACGTGCTTACTTGATGTGCTTTAACTACTCATCTAAGTTACATGAAATGTGACTGAATAAAGTACTGACTAAAGTAGTGCGTTCAAGAATCAAAACAGCTATTATCACTCTCAGTTGACATATCCGACACTCTGTTCAGTGACCGTATTCATGTTGCACACAAAACTGGAACACAACTGCTGAAAAATCACAAGGTCAAATCAGATTGCATATTATGCAACCTTCAAGAGTCAGGGTGTACAGATTTTAATCAGTCAGTTGGGAAACAAAATTTTGTTTTTAGATCTTCTGTTAGATAGTTCCTGGGTTTGTCAAAGTTTGCCAGGTTTGAGGAAGCAAATCAAGATAGATACTCAGTTTAAGGCACTTATTACCAAGTATACAAAAGAGTCCTTTTTAGTCCTGCTATTTCCAAAATGCTATGCTTTTGTTACTGGGATAAACTGTTTGACAACATACATTTGTCTTTCTTCTGTCCTGATGACCCCGAGACCCTTGTCATACAGTGGTGACAGAGCCAGGAGACAGGGTGGCAGTGGCTCATAGAGGGACTTTTGTAGGGCCGTCACTGAAGAATGCAGTCTCTTCCACAGGAACACTGACCGACACTACCTAGAATTACTGTACACATGTGCTCTGTTGTAAAACTTCAAGTTTCAAGAACAGACCAAACCCCGGGGAGCTCTAAAGGTGTATTTACATGAATATACAGCTCTGTACTTCATCGCTGAGGTGGGAAAAAAACAGCATAGTTCAGGATGAGTGAGTATTTTTGGTCTGTTTTCCTGAATGAAAATGAAAATTTTAAATGTATATTTGCCAAAACTAAACTTTTAGGAGTACGCTAGTACAAATTAGGACCTCAAAACGAATACACATGACCTAAAACCCCACAAAACTTTAATCCTGAATCCATAAAACTTCTAAATGAAAACCCAGTCCAAGGCCTAGAAGGGGAAGCACATTCCAATGTTTAGGAAGAATCACTCCAGTCTGGGATCACTGCTTATCTCTGGTTATTCTCGGATCAGTAAGACAGAGCAGGATCCTGCTGTTCGCTTCAGTCCAGAGGACAAAGGCTCTGTTGGCTGCCTGCCGGATGTGAACTCAGGGTGCGTAGTGAACACGCTCAGATGGACACAGGGGCTTGGTTACAGACAGCATCAGTAAAGGAGAAGGGACTCTGATACCCACAGACCTGCCAAAGTCTATTACACTCACACAAGCTACTATGCTACAAACCCTCACTTCAATATAAGTCTAAGATTCTGTTTATACTTGGCATTCATTTTGGGTGATCTGATCATAAGTGGACAGTGCTAAATACAAGTATAACTGGGGTACAAAATGTTTGTGATACAATCACTCAACATTTTCAGATAGTCAAAAATGTGACCACACTGCATTTGTAGTGTAAACACTTAACCCTGGTCTGTCCTAGACAACAGTGAACGACCGCCTACTCACCTGTCAATCATCCGCTGTGCTAAAACAGGAACTAAAAACTTACAATTTTTATTATCTACAATATTTTATACACAATATTAAAGAAAATAGCTGCATTACAACAGCTTTAGCCTATTGCTTTAACAGTTAGCAATCAGCATTTGCATTTAGAAGTATTAAAAAAATTAACATACCTCCATTCTAACCAATCCAACAAGTTGAAGGGCAGGCAGAATAAACTAAAAAACCCTAACAATGATGTAGTCCAACAAAAACAGTTAAGTTAAATATGGTGTCACAATGTGAGATTTTCACGGTATCAGAGCTGTAATCGGAAATAACATGGTTTTACTACATCATTCTGCCTTTAGCAAATCACTCCAGCATGTTTTAAATGTTACTGCAATATATTATTATAAGATTACATCTTTTTCTACTTTAGAATTTATGAAGTTATGCACAAAAAGTATGTTGTGAGTAGTTAGGATGCCTGTCTAGCAGGCAATTTCTCTCCATTTTAAGAAATTTAGCATTTTAAATATGTGTCAAACTGGCTTAATAGGCCTAAAACTTTGGTTGCGGGTGAATATTTGCTCAAAGTGGCAGTTACATGGTGAAACATTTGCCTACAAATGTAATAACTGCAAAAACAACTTGTGGGAAAAAAACCTGTACCTCAATTGCCATCAATTATTTCTTTAATACCTTAGTTTCAGTCAGGTTTGCATGCACATATTCATGGGAAATGGGTGAAGAAAAATAACACTCGCTTTGCATTCTCCTTAAATTCTCTGCCAGCAACAAGCATAGAGAACGAGACAGAAATGCATTTGAATCAGCAGTCTGGAAATGTCATCGATGCGGTTTCTGTCAGATTATACACCGTGACACCATTGCTAGCCTAAAGTTTGGCTGATCAAAGCCCTGGGTATTCATGGACAAATTTTTCCTCATGCAAATATGCATTTGTGCGCAAACTGGTAAACTCACTCTAAAGAAAAACATGATCCACAAAGTCTTGCAGCGAAGACAGTAAACACCCCGGGCAACCAAAGATATATTTGCTGTCAAATCATTGCTTACATTCCTTTGCAACTGCTCTCTAAATGATGACATTTCCATCGCGAAAGCTGCCAGGGTTAATTCAAATCATAAAAAAAATACCAACCCTCCCTTCCCCAAATCTAGCTAAATACAGGAATACGGCACTAGGTTTTGGCACCGTCCATAATGGTTCATGAAGTGAAGACATTGCAAACAAACAAACTCACCTAATCCTCTTTGAGGAACCCAAACAGAGACGAAGATCAGATGAAAGATTTGGCAAATCCTCACTTAAACACAGCTGAAGGCCTGATTCCGGTTTGCGGTGTAGTAACTAAATCAAGACATCACACTGAAATGAACAGATATTAACATTATCAGGTTGAAATCCGAAGCAGTCTCACACTGAAGGTAAATAATAGAAGATTACGCTGAATTAAATGTTCACAGATGTTGACAATGCATGATATGAATAGGCTGGCTAGCAATCACGTCAACATCATGGTTAACACTCAAATATCAACAATTTCCCCTTTTTTTGACCGGGTCTTTCAGTCTCTGTTTTCAATTTAGGTGAAGACAACAGGCCTAATTCTCAAGAACTAGTTTGCCTGTTCTTCACTGCCTGTTTAAAGAGACAGTTTAAAGTATTTAAAAAAAGTAAATAAAAAGGTAATTGCCAATATTGGAGACATTTCTTGGAGATCCATTTGTAATACTCCAGTATTAGATAACTGCGAACAGAAAATAACAGAAACCATAAACACAATGCCACATAAAGCCTTTCAACAGAGTAAACGTGCATGCAGAGCCCACTAAACATTACAATAAGTGCCTCCATCCAGACACCTGCATTCCCACAGTGCTCTGCTGCAAACTGCTCATTACACACAGTATTCCTTTCAGCAGATACCAGAGACTCAAAGCGCTGTCCCTAAGAATCCTGTAAAAGAGACGCTGGCACTGGACCAGTTCACACACACACACACACACACACAAACACGAGTGCCAAGCGGACTGCTGCCGGGCACGATTTGAGAAGTGCACATGCATACGTTGAGCACAAAAATATTCGCTTTCTCTCCCACAACCTTGCTCTCTTCTTTCTCTCACTCTCTCAGAGGCACAGGCACCTAGTAAATCAGGCAGTAAATTTGTCTCTACTGCTAAAGCAATCACAAGACAAGGGCAGTTTATCTGAGAGCACACTGCAACATCTCTATGGAGCCTCTAGGGAACATGAATCAATAAACAGAAGAATTACTTTGGAAATGTTCATAAACAGTCCACACACACACCCTAACAAATTCCATACACACAAACGTTAAGCAGCGACTGCGGTGTCATGGCCAATAAAAATTCTTTCTGATTCCCTTTTCTTGTTTACATATCACAGAGGGGAAATGTACAAACACCCAAGTTCATCTGCTGTGCTAACGCAGGTGTTGGGTTACCAGTCAGTCAGGGGAGATAAAATAACTGTCCTTGGCAAGCAGTGGCCCGGCTCGAGACAGTCATAGCAAAACACAGCTGCTGCTTGTTGCTCTAGCAGCTTTCCTCCTTTTCCTATCGCACATTCAAAGCAGGAACGCTCCTTTATGTCGGCCAATTAGTGGCCTCAGAGTCAAGGTTCTTTTTATCTTTTAAAGTACACACTACAAGACCGAGATTCAAAGTTCAGACAGTATCTGGGGTCATTTCCTGCTTCATCTTGGGTGGTGGAAGAGAGTGCCAATCTTTGAAATGAGTATATGAGATTAGAATTACCTGTACACTAACACCAGAAAAGACAACCGACTAGTCAACTGGGTCGACTTATGTATTTAGATATTTTTTTTCAACTTTGGATGGCTGAATGAATACAGAGCTTAGCACAACTTAGAGAGATTTTTAGTAAGAAATGTTGAGATGAAATTCTGGTAGATACCAATAAACTGATATTCATTTTGGTTTATTTATCAGGCCAGAAAACCAATAAATGAATATGAATATTGCAGTTATTTAAAAAAAAAATGAAAAATTCGAAAACAAATTGTTTTAAACACTACAAGTGAATATAGGAATCAAAATATAGGCTAATATCTATAAATAAAAAGCATGTATATCTTTCAGTCTTCATGGATATTCATAAAGACTTCATTCAGTCTGCTAGATTTATAATAACTTGAATGCAGTATTATTAAAATTAATTTTAAGAGCGCAAGAAAGCAAAGATAAACAATGTAAAAATCAGCAGAAATTAGCACAATAGCTATGTTTTCATCCACCTATTTTGATGCACATTTTGGAATAATCTTTTTTTTTTTTTTTTTTACGCTGGACTGAAACGCCATTAAGTCTAAAAAAACTTATGAGCACAATTGAGTAGGATCACCTTTTTATCCGATAAGAAAAAATGCGCATAAACTATGATGAAAACACATTTACTGAATAAAATCACCATGCGCATCAAAAAAGTCATGTGACTTTGCACGATGAGACGGGATAACTTGACTAACCAGCGGACTGATCTCATTGCACAGCATCTGAAATATTGTTTTGGTCGTTCTGAAATGCCTGAGCAATGTCTGTCATCAAAGTATGTCTGTATAATTATCTTACACGACTGCGTTCACAAACAGCAGGCATCCACCTCCGAAAGCATTAACTGTATTTATTGTGTTCTCATTCTGAGGCGTAAGTAATTTATCATATGAAAATTATTATATTCAGTGGCTTCTCCTACTTTTCTTAGTGATATTTAGTGCCAGTTTATAAGGAAGTGACGAATTTGTTCTCCGACTCGTTGGATGGAAACGTGCTTAATTTTTTATGCGATATTCCAGTTTTGCGCATAAGTTAAATTTGCATCTTTGGATGGAAACATCGCTAATGACAAATTGTAAGAATGATAATTTAATACCCAAAATGTGCTGATATGGATCAATTAAACGAAAAAATTAACAAAAAATTTAATAAATATTGACCTTTATAATAATAATAATACATTTTTATTAAAAATAATATATTATCATACTAGTGGTCCCAACATGGTAACGATATCATGCATCCCTAATTTTTGCGTGCTGACATTTAACCTGATGTTACGAGTCTTCAGCAAAACAGCTATGGTCAAGAACAAAAAGATAATAGAGACATGGTCCAACCATTTTATGCTGCCCATGAGCAAAAGGAAATGTGCATCAAGTACCACAAATTCCCACCTACCCTCTTATCTCAAAGGTTATCAGATAAAGGGGTTTGGATGGGACGCAAACTACTGACCCCTGTATTTATGAACCCAATTTAATCTCTAAATCAGTGAGTGACCCCCCTGACCAAACACAGTGGGCGCTCTCATCCTCCCTTCCTTAATCTCTAAACACATCCATCTTCAATCTGAGCTCCTTCCTCTGTGGTGGAGAATACAAGTTTTGCTTAAATTTCCTAGTATTTGCTTCCTGAAACTAATAAAAAAAGGTCTGGTCTGGTGTTGATTCTCAGATGCATATGAAGTAAAAGAATTGATGCCCAGAGTGTCTGTTATACTTATGTGAGCACTTCAATGCTGTGAACGGCTTAGAAAAATGGATGTTAATAGCAGGTGTGAATGGGATCAAAGAGTTCAGGATTAATGAAGTGGAGTACATTCATTCACTCACTCGCCCACTCATAGTGAATGGGTTTAGCTGCACAGACATAGTTCTCCTCACCCTGTCATTTCATGGTTGTTCTACTCCTCCCACACTGAAACATTCCTGCCTCAGACACTTCAATGCCCTATCAAACTGACTCTCTATATACATAATACATGAGGCTCTGGAAACTCTGGAAAGAAAATGTCAATTCAAAACACACACTCTAAACAATCAATAACAGCCCGAGAAAACTACTCCAAGATTACATCAACAGCCTTTAAAGTGAAGATAAATGCTGGAGGAAAAACTAAACAAACTGCGAGTTAAAACACTAATGGGTTTTTTAAAGAAATGCATCAACTAATAGTTTTATCGCTAACATAGGCTTTGTTCAGACAGGCAGAAGAAGAAAAAAATTGTTTTGTCTAACTCAAACTTATTTAGTTGTTGACGTCTAAACCAGGAGACATCTGTTTTTTTGTTTGTTTGTTTTTACAAACCCTATCCAATGTACATCAAAATGTGGTTTGAAGTCTGATTTAAATCTGAATTTAAGTCTAAATGGTCAGACTGGATTCAAAGTGATTTAGAATTTTCACTCAAATGCATTGAATATAAAAACGAAAATGTTATCTTAAAAACAAACAAATAAATAAAGCATAAAAAAAGATTTTTCACTTTCATGTCAATCCAAATCACTCAAGAATTGCGATTCATTTAATTATAAATATATATTTAACATTTAAATATCTGTTAACAATATTTGACAGCTACAGTATTACATGGTGTACTCTAATAGAATCATTTACATTTTGCTGTATTCCTGAAATCTTTTTTAGATTTAGTCATTTAGCAGACAGTTATAGGTAAAGCAACTTATCACCCATCTACATTTTCTTTCATTGTATGGAATAGAGTTGTCAGGACACTCCTTTTGTGTAGTCAATATCTCATTTTGTGTTTAATGGAAGCAAGAAAAAATATATACAGGTTTGGAAATGACATGTGGGTGAGTAAATGAATTATCCCTCTAAATTGCTCAACTATTGAATCACAATACGGCCAAATAACTAGTCCTTAATCGTCATCCAACTCTTCGATCCTATACATTTCTTTTAGAGACAAACAACAACATGAGGGTTATCAGGACGGTCTAGACCCTGGAGAGAGGGGGGCTGTCGGTTTGAAAAGAAGAGAAGCAGAAATGAAAAACAGTCTGACGTCAATGCAGTAAGGGCCCTTCTCATCTCTCACAGTGAATGTGAGGCCGTATCAGATGAGGGGGGAAGGAGATCACAGTTCTAAAAAACAAAGGTTGAAGAGAGAACAAGCACCAAGCCTCCCCGCATAGTCATCCAACAAACACCAACACAGACACACTTCTAAGAGCGCTGTGGGGCCCCTGGTCTCCCAACCCCATCCCCATCGGGATAGGGTAGGGTGTGTGAAGACCTCCCTATTGAAGACTCTATGATAAGGCCCGATGTCCCATCCCAGGTCGACCCTGTAGGAACTTACTGAAAGAAGCTTTTGAGCGCTGCACAAAGGCCAGTTCCCATGAAGCTTCTATTCTTCCCTACGTGTGTGTGAGAGAAAGAGCCCAAACTGATTAAATAAGGACAGTTAATTACAGCTCCTGGTTAATAAAGGCACTACAGAAGGCAGACTCTTCTCCAAAAGAAAGGGTGGGGGGTTTGCCTCTGGGAGATTGTGAATGAAAGACCTCCTCTCAAAAGCTTCCACACAGCAGACTTTCTAACTAGGTTGTTCAATAACAGGCGCATCCTAGCCGTGCAATGAGAAGCCCTCTTGGTGAAGTTTCGAGTGAATGAAAAATATGCCACAATGGCTTCGTTGAGGTTTACTTTACCATGGAGATACTCGCCGAAAGGACCGCCAGGGTGGCCTTTTTTTTCCCTCGCCGAAAGCACAATTAAAGCATACAAATGTTTTGCTGCGATGGACAGTGAGGAGCGCTCGCTTTAGATTGTTAACTCGAGTCTGGGAGTGGTTTCAACAGGATACTGAAAATCGGTGAGGGGACAAAAGTACAGGGACAATAGAATGAAACAAAGCAGAAAAGATATAGGGGGGGAAAGAGAGCAACAAGTGCACATGGAAACCGAAAGAGGGAATCTTCTGCTGCTGTCGTCACTATTTGAAATCAAACAGCTGGAAGAGGAGGACAGAAATTGCTTTTAACTCACTGACTGCTAATGCTGGGCAAAACCAATTTGGGAATCTAAGAAATTTGCATTAGACTATGAATTTTTGTGGGTGAGAGTGAGCAGTGAAGTCAAAAACCTAAACACATAAGCAACACACATAAAATTTAGTTGTTGTACTATAACTCTACAATTGTATTGATTTCATAACGAAGAAAGTAAAATGTCATGTGGTGCGACTCCAAAAGCTTAAAGATACATTCATATTTATGATATTTTATGAGTAATTAAACAAACCTTTTTTGAAAATAATTATTAGACTTGATTATGATGTGTTTATGCGGTTTAAGGTTAAAAAAACATTATTTTCCACATACTGTACATTATTGTTTCTCCTCTATGCCCCACCTTTCTGAAACGCGTAGATTTTTACAAAGCTCATCGGTCTGAAAAAGCGAGGTGTGCTCTGATTGGCCAGCTATAGTGCGTTGTGATTGGCCGAATGCCTCAAGCGTGTGACGGAAATGTTACGTCCCTTACCATATTGTGATGCCTGCAGCAATCACATGTGACAACCCCATGGGATGGACTCTGCTTCATCCACGGTGAAAGCCGATCCAGTGATCCACAGTGCAAATTTGAAGTATTTCCTCAGCGACCAGCACGGATCAGCTCTAGGCATGACGAAGCGATATCGTCCTCTTTTGGAAGGCCAACCAAAGTAGTTTCGCTTTCACAACGAAGCACACAGCGCCTTCACAACATGGCGGCGGCGGCGGCAACCATACTACAGCAAGAATAAAAGTTACGCCTTCTTTCTTTGCGTGAACATTTGGGCGGCGTTAATCAAATCTTCCCAGATAGTGACGTAGGTATGTGGGGGCGTGTTAGAACGAGCCGATTTAGGTAGTCGTGGCTGACTCTTAACTTTATAAAGAATATCTCTTTGGGTTTGAGACTTTAGTCTTTGCAACTTTACAGATCTTCTTTATGCACCAAGAGCTTGTAACACTCCAAAGAGAAAGGAAAAATTGAAATCGCATCATATGACCCCTTTAAAACCATATAAAACATGAATACAAAAAGTATATTTCTAAGAATTTGGCGCATGTGTTTTAACATGAATTTTTAAAAGATCTTTCCCCCCCTTTTTTCTTTATAGGTGACACTTCATTAACCCAAAACCATAAATATATGCTACTGTTCAAAAGTCTGGGGTCAGCAAGATTTTTCTTTTTTTTACAAAACGAATTAATAATTTATTGTGCATGGATACATTACATAGAAAGTGACAGTAAAGACATTTAGAATATTACAAATGATTATTTCAAATGAATGCAAACTTTCTATTCATCAATGATATTCTTATATTCAACAATATTTCACAATATTAATGTTTTACTGTCTTTTTTGATCAAATAAATTTAGGCTTCTTACAAACCCACTGCATCAATAATATGTCATATGTAACTGGTAATTAATTACTGATCAATAAAATTTGGATTTAATCAGAAAATTAGTCTATGACACCAATTTCAGCATAAGGCCAACAATAAGGAAAAATAAAAGAGCCAAACATTACTATTGTATTACTAATTTGTGTTTGTTTTTGGAAGATATACCATGCTAATGTCATGGTGTTTCAGATATTATGGTAATCCTACAGTATTCTTTGAAGAATCATGTTAATATACCATGTTAATACCAGAGAAATACCATTTGATAATCACTACACAATGCTACTGCCACAACACGTTTTTGTTTTGACAAGGTGGAGTCATCAAAATAATCTTCAACTAATTTCAAAGAAAACTAATTATACACAATCCACAGAACCTAATGGTAGGTTGCGGTTCTTCTGATCAAGACCAGTGGCTGTTTCTCTCAGACGAGCATGTGCACTTAAGCAGGAAGCAGTTCCAAAGGTCACAGTCACAGCATAGTGGACAGTCAACACAACAAATACTCCAGAGCTAATTAAGCATGACCGAAAAGACTTGCCCTCACGAGAAAACTCACAAACAACCTACTGTTACACACTCATCCACTGTAACTGAATTAGACCACAAGAACCTGTAGATTAGTGACCAGATCGGCAGTAAGGTGGAGGTGGCCTATCAGACTGGACTTCTTTGAAGGGGCCTCAGTGGCCATGAGCTGATGGATGGACTGTCGTTAACTGGATGGGTCATTTGCAATGGCTCTGTCTCAATGGACTATTTCATAAGAGATCATCCCACCCAGAGACTATGAAAAGAACTTCAAACCAGGCCTAATTCCCACTGATGAACCCAGCGCAAAGACTGCTTACAAGACCAGTCTGTGGAGCAAAAATCACTATATGATATGCAGATTATTATTATTATTATTTTGATACAATGAAAGTAAATGGAGTTCAATATTGTTCTGGATCCAATTGACTTTTATTGCATAGGCAAAAACTTCTAAAGGTTCTTCGTGACGTGCGTTCTTCTGAAGACAGACATACAGGTTTGGAATAATGAGGATGAGTAAATGGCAGAATTTTAAATTTTGCATATCCCTTTAAATTTCAAGAGCATCTAAAAGTTTTGGGATTTTCCTATAACAGCAGCACAATTTTTCAACTACAGTCATATCACAATGACAATCAGCTATTAGATTTTATACTGATTATGTTTATTGACGTGGGAAGATACTGAAAATAAGACATGACAAGCACCAGTGGACCAGCCGAGTCTGCATAATCAATCCTCTAGCCCATCTCTATTACTTTTTACACACACCGATTCCAAATTACCATCATGATTCAATTAGGAGACCTCAGTTAAAACAGCCTCAACTTAAACCACAGCTACCAGTCTGATGGACAAACAGAGGGAGCTCAGAGAAGCCTGAAGTGAAGTATTGCAAATAAAAAAGCAATTATACCTAAGACGAAATAACATTTACAACCCTCAGTACACTTAACTGGAGTATTTATGTGAGCAACCCATCTTAAGGAATTGATAGCTTAAATAACATAATTTATTTTTAATTATTTATTAAACAACACCTAAAATATATATTTTTTTATTAAACTGTGCTCAGTTGTAATGCATAATAGATAAATATTTGAATCAAAGCTAGGATGCAGGTGTAAAAGAGCTCGTAGACACATGAGGTCAGATATGTTTTTATGGGCACAGGAATATTTAAACTGGAAGCAGATAGTCTAGTTTGTGGGAAATGGCTCTAGCTAAATACATGGCTCAATGCAAGAGAAGACAAATTGATCTCAACAACAGATATTCAGTGGAGGTTGCCAATTTGTAAATGTGGCTGCATGAGTAATTCATTCATTTGATTTACAATCACTTATAAATACAAAGGGAGTTGGGAGAGAGAGAGAGGGAAAATAGTGTGTGTGAGACAGAGAGAGAGAAAGAGATGATTAACATCTGAGTGTGACAGAAAAAAGGAGGAGCTAGGACAGCAGTATAGTGTGGCACAGATGAAAAGCCATTTGGGTCTGGCCCCCTACTGCCCACCTCTGTGCGCGCGTTTACACCAACACATCACAGCGCCACAAACTAAATTTGCCATTTGTTGCGAAAACACACTTTTAATTGTAATCGTAATTCATGGGGATTGTCAAAGGAAGATGTTTCTGCTTTATAATATCCGTATATCGAGCTTGAAACTTTACGATGGAGGGTTAGCGCATAAAACATATAATTGGTGTGAAATTGGCATGAATTTCACACACACCACGGTGTATACATAATCTGCCTGATTCTGGTGGCGCCAAATCACTGTATTGTGCATTTAATGGTCTGTATTTACAAAAACACACGGTTAGATATTTCAAAATGATTTGCTTATAAAATGAACCAAATTACCCCCACATTAATATAGAAAGCTGCAGCTGTAAATGAGACATACACTTCTATTTTTAAAACTAGAAGAATTTTGTAAACTAATAACAAGTTGGGGAAATAAATGTAGCTAGGCTACACACTGTCTATTTATAAAATGCAGATATGTTCATACATTGACTGGAGAAACTAATAGACAACTGCAGATGTTTTTGATTCGGAAAATAATGACACGAAGAAAAGTAAGTTAAACAAATCTTTCAAATGCAGTTTTAAATCTGTGCATTCATATCACATGAATGCACTCAAGTGTGACTATCAATAAACGTGCAATTGTAAAGGCTGTCATTACCTGAACATGTTTTTAAAAGTTCAAATAACTCTGGAATGAACCGCTTTTATATTTTATAAACAATGCAAACTATGTAAAATAAGCACGAAGGTAAGAAATGCACACGGCAGTATACAGGAATTGCATCTATCCTAAATAACGTGCACTTTATTTCACACTTTATTCAAGATAAATAAAGCAAGCCAAACTCTCTTAAAACATTACAGATTATAAATGTAGAAAAGTGCATTAAAACCCCAAACTAAAGTTTGAGAAGTGTGTTTTATTACCTGCATGGTGAGAACACCCAGCTCCTGAGTAGACAGCTTCTTCATCTGCACTGCCAAAACTTGAGCCTCTTCCAGGATCGAGAACTCACTATCCGCACCACAAAATCCACCACAAACAACCAGCAACAGGGCGACTAGGCTCCACTTTGAAATCTCCAGGTTATTCCAGTGTGATCGGGAATGTTTGCTCCACGCCGCGAGAGAGAGTCGAGATCCTGTCCGCGCACGACGCGCCATTACGGCTCGATGCGCTCCTGCACGCCAATAGCGAAAAACTTCACCGATTACTTCCCAACTTTCCCTTTTCACTTCTCCCACTCTCCGAACTCCTGCGGGGTTGCTAAATTGCATCAAGGCATAGTTTTAAAAACCCAAATGATGGTAAAGAGGGCAGCATTAGTTTATTTGTCTGTTGGCGCTGGGTAAAGTGAGTGAGAGAGAGAGAGAGAGAGTGTGTGTGTGTGTGTGTGTGAGAGCCGGAGCATCACAATAGGAGTGAAAAGCAGGAGGCGCGCCATCCAAACACCGTCATGGATTCTGCAGAGCAGCTGGATTTGGATTTAACCCTGTAATGTTGAGACGGACTCCCTTGCTGTTTGGGGTCCCAGAGGCCCCTGTTTTGTTCGTTTGAAGTACTTTCAAAATTCAAAACCTATTTTGCCTTCAAATTTTCCTGTACTAAGTTCAAACTGAGTAGGCATATCTTATTAAGGTTTAACCCTGTTTAACACAAAGTAAACATGCACTTTTCAAAAAGATGATTTTTTTATGTTACTTTATTAAAGAAGATTGTAGAAGAGTAATGCCATTTGTGTTTGGGGTCAATCTGATATCAAGACCATCCTGTAGAAAAATAGAATGAACGATAAACTTAAAAAAATCAAATAAAACAATAGCTAAAAATTCAAATAAATGACTGAAAAATGTCTATTGCTACATTGTGTCAGTGAAGAAGGGGCAATATTTGGACCAACTAATTTTAAGAAATTTTACCTTTTTTTCTAATAAACACAGAACATCATTTGTTGAAATAGATTCTTAATCTAAATGGTTAGGGTTTACATGTAAAATCAAATCACCATAAAATACAAAAGTAGCTGTAAATAATACACAATATATCATAACACAAGAAACATTCTGCTAGAACACATTGTAAATAATGTTTGCAGTTAGCATTAGCAGAATATGGAATATTATAAAATTGTATCTAAATATCTAAATGAATTAATGAGTGAATAATGAATAATCTAAATGAATGAATGTTTATTATCTGACTCAGGCGTATATCAATCTGAGAACAGCATATTGAAATTAACATTTTTAAGACACTCAAACAGATGTAGAAAACTTTTATACTCAGTTTCATAAAATTAAAGTATCGACCAGATATTTAAAAATGAAGTATGCAAGTGAGCTATCAAAAGGGGTTTAAGGTTTTCCAGACCCAAAACAGCATGATATAGGCAAGATGTGGCCTATAGTTTGCTTAAGAATCTGCATGTTATTGCAAAATGTGCATGTTTTTCAAAAATGCAGTGCCTCAGCTATAGCAGGACAGGAGCATGACAGAATGTGTGGTTTGTGGGGGCAATACTGAGATGTATGCATGCCAACCTCAGAAAAGCACTGTCCTCCCAAATAAGTAAAATGGCAAATATGTCAGCTGAACAGTGTGGTAAGAGAGCCTATATTGAGAATGGTGAGGTGAACTCCAAGTGTAAGGGAATGAATGGTTTTGTGCTTTGAGTGATTTTCTGTGTAATGGACTTGTGAAACACTATATATTTTATGTAATTTAAAGCTAAGATGCATAATAATGTGGTCTGACCTGTGGTTGAGGTTGAGAACACATTCATTTTGGGCAACTGAAGATGCATTGGTTCTGCTGGATGAAAGCAGCCAGCAGGTTCCTTATTATGGTTTCTCTCAAAATAATGATAGGAATTATGTCCAAAACTTCAATTTGAATGTTTAAATGTATATGGATTCCTCTTTTGGACCTTAAACATAAACAAAAAATAAAGAAAGAAAGAAATACAAAATAAAAAACGGTAAAGTCAATCTCAACAAACATTTGGGTTAAAAACCGGGTATATGCTGCTGATGAATGAAATCCGCTGGGATGCTGCATCAGTGCCTTCTCTAGACAGGAGCTGGGTGGAGGATTAAGGGAGGAAGGGGGAAGAGGAGGAGTGATTGCGGGTGGGGGCAGCACACACTGCTTGATCCACAGCCAGAGGAGATGAAAGGAGCATCACCACAGCCCGCAGTTTCTCCTCCTGCTGCTGCCGATGCCTGCAGAGCACAGAAACTGGAATAGATGAGCTACACGCTTTGCATTTCGACTGTTTAATATGAAAATTTCATGACCGTAGCCAACATGGCTGAGAGTTTGGAATAATGTATCAGTACTGCATACATTGGAAATAAGTGGTATATTTACATGTCTTACATATGTTGTGTTAAATGTCTGTGCTAGTTTATCATCTTGCTAAGTCCATACACATGTGCACACCAGCCCAAGCTGTAATTTAGTATGTGTGGCCAGGGTTAGACCGAGGAACGTGCACAAGTACGGTATTTTTCTAGCCCCATTAAACAGCGGGAGAGATTCCAGTCTCATTAGCAGTAACAAAAAGCTGCGGCATAGTGGTCAGTATTTTTAAGCCGAAAATACAGGCTTTGGATCTTCATGCAATAGCAATGTGTCTGCAAAAACTTTATCTCTCTCTCTATTTTTTTTTTTTACAAGTTTAGTGTACGCTTTATTGGCATGGCATATTTTTTACATTCAAACTGCCATTCAAGCAAATGCATGTGCACACAAATATAATATTAAAATGATCCAAAACAACATACATAAAACTTAAAAACAATACTCAATCAGATCACATCAAGAAACATTAAAATCATTACATTCAAACCTTCATGTTCCCTTGCCTGCTATGTCATTTACCTGTAGCAAAATACATAATTACATAAGAATCATAGTGATTAGTAGTTAGTGGCTGAGAATTTGACTCAGTGGATTATTTCATTTACATAATTCTAATTAGTCTGCAGTTCCACAAAGCCACCTGGTCTGAAGTGATAAAAGGAGAGCAAGAACACGCATGATTTGCACACTACTGCTGCTCGTTGAATACAGTATGAAAGATTTGATAGAGTGGCACTAACAAAGGGAACTGTGCTCTAAATTAGTGGAAGCTCACAGATTTTAAAAGCTTGAGGAACTCTGTTTCTTAATTTAAACAAGTCTCTTGTTTTGGTTCTCACTGAGCAACAGAAGACAAAGAGAAAGAACGTGTTGGGTTGTTTTTAGTTCTACTCTGCACTAAGAACAGTTTAAACCAATGGACTGCACCATTAAAAGAAGGCCGACCCCCGACTTTTAAACTCTGACCCCACAAGGGGCCACATTCCTTTACATGACCTTTTCTTGACTAACAAAGGGAACTGTGCTCTAAATTAGTGGTTCTCCACAGATTTTAAAAGCTTGAGGAACTCTGTTTCTTAATTTAAACAAGTCTCTTGTTTTGGTTCTCACTGAGCAACAGAAGACAAAGAGAAAGAACGTGTTGGGTTGTTTTTAGTTCTACTCTGCACTAAGAACAGTTTAAACCAATGGACTGCACCATTAAAAGAAGGCCGACCCCCGACTTTTAAACTCTGACCCCACAAGGGGCCACATTCCTTTACATGACCTTTTCTTGAAACAGGTCCTCTTCACATTGGTGTTCACTCTCTCTCTCTGAGAATATCTGAAGACTTGAAAGGAACCTTCAAGAAACAAGATGTTTCCATTTACAACAGTATTTAATATGGAAAGTGCAGTTTCCCAGTATGTGATGATAAAGATTCCCAGTCAGTCTTCTAATAGCAATAAGCACAATGTGACAAATTTCCAGCAAAAAGCAGTTTGTCTGTGGCAAATTCACACCTAATCGGATGACATTTAATATTTAATGTACAGTTATGAAAAGTAGAAATTTGGACCAATGAGATTTAACTGTGGATGTGGCTATTCTACACTATACTATTAGTAAATACACACGTCATTCATGGAGCTCTCAATAGTTCCAAACAACTCTGCGCTGTCAATATGTTTGAATGGGTTTAAGTAGGATAGACAATAGTTTAAGTAGGTTTCACAATATTTTCATGGGCGCATTTTATTTAACTGCTTTTGGACTGAAGCATGCAACACCCGCTGAGTGCCATTAAACAGCTTGAAAAATCAAAGACAATTTTTTTATATAACTCAGACTGGATTCGTCTGAAAGAAGAAAGTCATATACACCTAGGATGACTCGAGGGTGAGTAATTTATGGGCTAATTTTCATTTTTGGGTAAACTAACCCTTTTTGTTAAGTTAACCGAGTTGGAGCCCGTAGCGTTTGGGGGGGCCCGAACAAATTTTTTGCATATGTTTCGCTACGCCACTGAGCTTATTTATTTATTTACTTATTTTATGTTTTGCATTTTATATTTAGATATTATCAAACACTTAATGTTTATAAGTTTTGCTTTTTTTTAAATGTTGAATTTAAAAAGATTAATTCATATCCCAGTATTATTTTATGACATTTATGTAAGAAGATTAATGTTAAAAAAGGCCAGCAAATAAGGAATTTAACCCAATAAAAAATTTAAAATAATGTTTAAAAAAACACAAGGCAACCAACTGCATTCAGGGAAACTCTTTCTTGTATTCCTTTAATGAGCAGTCTTCACTGAAACTCATTCAACTTCCTATAGGGAGAGAAAGATTGCAGAAAGACTAAAAGCTTAAAAATATGACAACTTGCATCTGGTTATGATTGCTATTAAGGTGTTTCTCACGTTATCTAACTGCAAATATAGCATAACTGCCTATTATCTAAAACTAAACATTAACTATAATGTAAAAATACAACTAGGCCTACTGGCCAGATTTCCGAAAGGTAAACTAATGCGTTAAAATGGCAAAAACTGCTGTAATTTCCTCAACTTTCTGGCGAGTGTGCTTGAGAAGCACTGAAATTAATGGGCTTCAATAGGTTGTTTGGAACTATTGGCTGCTCCATGACACGCTTTACTTCTGCATTCTGTGTGGGCTGAGTCGGAGTGGGGGAAAACAGTCCTTTCCCCCTCATTGGAAAAGCATGGTGTTGACTCAGAATGGCCTACATAAAATTATATCTGCCGCTCGACAGAGCAACATATGTATAAAAACTGAGCCGTATTGGGTCGGACTGTCCATACGGTATCTGTGACTGGACAAACGACCCAACTGAATGGCCAGAGGTGTCGTTTCGTTTCCCGACATTTTTGTTACCTGATTGAGTCTATAGGCAAGAGACAGCTTACTACAAGCCTATACTTGACGGCTTGTGAAAGTAAACATTTGTCGTTTTGTTTTGCTTAATTTTAATAAAGTGGTAAAGAATTGAGTAAAAGCCTGTCGTACTTTCTTATTGATATATTTAAAAGATTTTTAACATTGACAAAACCGGTAACATTAAGGTCCACAGCCTTGAAATGCGCAGCGTTATTCTGTGTGGTGTGTGCTCCAGCTGCCTAATCATTTTCACAAATACATGCCGTAAAATACAAAGATAACATGAAAATATGTATATAAAATACCAAAAAACATGGTTATTGGTTAGTATAGTTAAACCATGGTAAAAACAACATGTTTTGCTACACTAGCAATAGTTTAACTATGGTATTTGTAGTAAAACTGTGGTTATAGGCTACAATTGGTAATAAAAACGCCAAAAAAATTAAAACATGGTTAGCCTCCTATACTTTTACTATAGTAATACCATTGCTAATTTTCATAAGGGATTGTGTATAATAATATGAAATAAATGTTTTAATAGATTGTGACATCACAAAATATCAGGGAGTGAGATTTATTTGATTGTGATGCGAAGGAGGGTTACTGTAATGCCGCGTTCCAGGCAACCCGTAAACATGTGTTTTTCCAACCTTCTACGCGTGAAAGTGCACTGGAACGGCCCCATACGGTCTGCCATGCTGGTTTGTTTATATCTAGATACCACAATTCCTTGTGCTCAGGCAGTTTGGCGTGGCTTGCCTGGAATGCTACAAAGTCGTGAGTCATGGTTTGAAGTCGTGACTTACGGGCTCTAAAACCTGCCTGGAACGCAGCATAAGCCCCATAAGAACTGGGTTGCAGTGCAGGGGGACGGAACTTCGTGAACTCGTACTAGATCGATGTACTCCCAGTTCCGGGCTCTGACGTCACATAGCCCGCGAAACAACAATGGCAGCCCCTACGGATGCGGTGTTTATGCAAGTGGTACACGGTGAGAAATAGACTTTAGGGCAATATAACATTGCAATCAAATTAATAATAATATAATAATAATAATAAATAATACACACACGATTATGTATTACAAATAACGTAAAATAAAAGGTATAACAGCTTCTCTTGCCTTATGCCCCGTTTTTCCTCCTCCGTTTCCCTCAAATAAGCAAGGAGTAAGCACCTTTGGCGATAGAAATGATTGTAAATGAGCATAAGCCCCATACGGTCTGCCATGCTGGTTTGTTTATATCTAGCTACCACAATTCCTTGTGCTCAGGCAGTTTGGCGTGGCTTGCCTGGAACGCTACAAAGTCGTGAGTCATGGTTTGAAGTCGTGACTTACGGGCTCTAAAACCTGCCTGGAACGCAGCATAAGCCCCATAAGAACTGGGTTGCAGTGCAGGGGGACGGAACTAATGACAGATCATTGCAGGGTAAGTAGTGTGCTACCTCCGGTAGTCTGTCTGTTTATTAGTCATATAAATCTTCAGATCAGGTTTTATAACTTATTAGAGGTACAGAATGCCACACAGCAACTTTTTGGCATTGCACCAAGCAAAAATCAATCTAAATCATCACAAAAAGTAAAGATCAAGCGCCTAACAAGGTCTCCGCACGTTAATTTGAATGGTTTGTTTTCCCCCACGGCATAAACGGTTATGACGTTTTTGTGGGCATTCCCAGCAATGCCGAACAAGTCTATGGAAGCCTATGGGAGTGTCTCAACTCTGTTTCTCAAGGGCTCTGGTCTCAGAACACTGACTGTTTCTATAGCAACTGAGACTTCTAATGGCAGCTGCAGTGACACTCTGACTTTACCGATAAGCGATTGGCTCTTTCATTCAGAAGGCGGGACTTCCTGCGATTGAGCGGCCATATTGAGTGTTGCATTTTTCCCCATTCAAAACTATACGAGTGACACGTCTTGGGTATTCTATAGTATGCAATATACACAATATACGTAAACATACCAACATCCGTCACCATGACTTATCACGAGAGTAAAAAATTACATTTTAGTCGCATAACATCAGTTAATGGAAGTGCCGTCAATTCGCAATAGGTTTTTTATCGACATTTATAAAATATCGCAAAAGTTTTGTGCAAATCTGTAATGGAAACCAGGCTAATGTGATTCATACTACACACATTCATACTACATGGAACACACTGTTTTTAGTGGGCACAAAGTAAGTTCTTATACAAATGTGGTACTTACAGAGACTGATTGATTTTAGACACAGAATAAGTCTTAGAGGAACCATGGACCTCACCTCAAAGAAGGAAGTCTGGGAGTAGCCACTATCAGTTTTTTAATTTGAGCCAGCCGCAAAACTAGGCCTAAATAATGAGCAGATGTGTGTGATTCAAGCAGGCATCATTAAAACGGTCTCATAGCCTGAACTCTCGCTGAGCCGAACAGCCAAATAAAAAATGACCAAGCCTTTCCACAGAGTTTTGCACCCAAAAATAAATGGTACCAAATATGTTTTATATTCTTTTTAATGTTGGTTTAAGGGGGAATTTGGGGGGAGTTTAAACCTACCAGTGTTGCTATGACAACCTTAGTCCTGCCTTTTTACAAATGAGTGAAACTGAATCTGGTTCTGCACTCACCCCCCCCCCCAAAAAAAATATATTTCAACATCAGAGCAGTATAGTGAGCTTTGAGGACTAAGCTGATTCCCAGATGAAGCTATTTTCTATTTCTGGCTGTGCTGAGTACTGAAACATTTGCAAGCAAAAGCGAAACAGCATATTCAAAGTCATTTCTATTTCTAGGAGAACTTTAGCAAGATAATACTGCGAAAGATGATAGTAAATCCAAAATGATGAAGATGATGGTCTGGTTATGAATTTCAGCTGTAAATATGCTGTAGTGAGAATATAGCAATGGAATCAGGCTTTACAGAGTGTAATAAAAACCTCATTCATTTTCTCCATAGAGAAATGTATTTGAGATATGTATAAACCTTTCAAGACAGGTCTTCCATGAGCTCTGAGATTGTTAAGCGATGATATATGCTTCCATAAAAGCCACAAGTAAGAGTGATTTCAAAGTAGTTTTAAACAAATTGTCTTTAATACCCATAACACTACGCTTAATCCTGATTCGGGCAGCTCCACCAATCAAAGGAGTCCATGTTACCATGGAAACGAGAACTGCACCAAAAGAGCTCTTGGATGATTTATAAAATAAAGTTACCTGAACCTTAAAGGGGTAGTTCCCCTAAAAATTTATTTCTTACATTCTTCTTGTTCTTGAACTGAATATGTGCATAATTTCACACATCTTTATCAGTTACAATACATATGAGAATTAATGACATTTGGCATCACTGACAACAAAAAAAACCTTGTGCCTTATATGCAAACCTAAATGACATTCCAGAGGTGTGATGGAGAAGATTATCAGCATCTAACCGTTTAAATTTAGTATTTACCTCACATACATCTAGCATGATTTTAGAAGACTTTAAATATAGTTTGTGAGTCTTATAGATAAAGTTTATGGTGTTTTTAGTTATTTTCTGAAGCTTCTTAGATGCTGGTCATCAGTTATCTTCATAATATGGAAATTGCAGGATCAAGGTCATACAGGTTTCGATCAACATGAGGGAGAGTAAATGACCGGATTTAATGCAGTTCATATGTTTAAGGTTTCTGTGCAGCACATTTATGAGAGCTCAGAAGTTCATTTTTTAATAGTGGTGCTCTGTCATTAAAGTTAGTGCTCTTAGCAATGTGTGTTCAAGATGTGAAGATCTCCAATTACACAGTTGCACCGGCTACAAATAATATTTCTATCTTAAAATCTCACAAATTATAAAGCACAAAATCTGCTGTCACATCCATTATACTGCAACTAAGAAACACAGAACACACTCAAAGATTCAAATAATATTCATGTATTAGAAAACAGGCCTTTCTCTATGTCACAATACGCTGGAGCACGGGCACGAGGAAACGAGGAGATTTCACAGAATGAGAGTCATTTAATGATCCAATAGGGCGACACAGAGCACAAGGATGACGTTCACAACAAGTAGAAACGCACAGAAAATAACTTATAAACACAGGACAATTACCAAACACAGGTGCACAGAATGACTAATTAACTAAACGAGGACAGGAACATGACCAATAAGGGAACACAGGAACAGAAACAGGGGCAAAACATAACAAAACAGGTCCATGATCCTGACACTCTACAGGGGGGTTCATTGATTACTGAAATAAATGTTTAGCCAACGGTAAGTTAACTGTGCGTTCTGGAATACACCCCTGGTGTCCTGTAAATCTTTAAGGTGGAACATTTTCTCTGTGACAATAATTTAAAGCTAACGTAAAAACCAGCCCCATATAGGATGCTTTCCTGGAGGCTTTGGCTTTTTGCACTGGGCAGACTGCCATGAGTAAGAGTGACTGAGGATACAATGTCTGTTGGACATTAAGCCTTTTGTGTCAGAGTATTTGATTCCTGAGAAAATGTGACTGAAAGTTTGGGCGGTTTCTATAGGCACGTGATGTTTGAATTTAAGTTGATCTCATAATTGGGTCTGTGTATTGTTAACTGAATCTATGAATGGCTTGTACATAAAATCTGAATGAAGAACCAGCAGTCTGATAAAACAAATCGAACAACAGACCCAAAGACAGACCTTTCCAATAATTCAGTGCGGGTGGGAACAACTTCTGAGTCTGTAACTCAAGAGGATGTTGTTATGTAATAGTATATGGATTATTCTGTAAAAGCAAGGAGAGTATGCATAAACACACTGATCCAGGTCATGAAAACTGGCCCCATATCTGCCCCCTCCTTTTAGCCTGGGGGAAGAGGCCTTAGAATTGGAAAGAATTTTGGGCTGAGTGGAAACACACGTGCAAATATAGGAGAAACAGAAAGAGAGGGGGCAGAGAAGAGAGAGGGAAGTTGGCAGCGACAGTAAGAAAGAACAAAGAACATAATAGAAAGTTAAAAAAAATAAAAAATAAAAATGAAGAGAAAGGGGATTGAGTGAGCGCATTCCGAATTACTCATGAACCCCAAAAGCACATGGAAGACATTAAAGAGCATTATGTAGTTTTTCTCCTCTAGAAGACTGAGAGGATGGATGGATGGACTAATGATGGATACATACGCAGAGTTAATTTTTCCCCTTAAACAATCTTCATCACAGGTATCACTAGCCAAATAAACTGGTCGGTAATGAGACGAGAAAAAACACCCTCATTAGCTATGACTGTTCTTCAGCCTGATACTCCCAGATGAAACAGCTCTTCTCATTATACCTTCTTTCTCCATTGTGCTGCCAAATTTCAGTAATTTAAGCTGTGTTGTGTTCACTAAAGCTTTGGAAAGCACAAATGTCGAAGGAAAACCTCTCCTGTAATGCCTGTTTCGGTTGTCTGTAATAGAAAACCACAGATCAGTCTAAATATGTTCCAGTGGAACCTTGACTACATTATCTGTGCAAGCTATGTGGTTCCAAAGTCAGTGCCTTTCAACAATTCTTTTTAATTATTGTAAAATACTGTATTTTACCAAAGATTTGGATATGTCGGAAACAGTAAATACACTCTAAAAAAATCCTGGGTTATTTTTTTAACCCAAATGTTGGGTTGAGCCTTTTGGGTCATTTTTTGGGTTATTTTTTCAGTGTTTAGGTAGTTTTTGTGTTACCCAGCTCCTGGGTCAAATGTAACAACCCAATGTTTGGGTAGTTTTTGCATTATTCAGATCCTGGGTCAGACGTAACCCAGCGGTTGAGTTATTTATCGTTGGGATTTTGCTTTTACAGTTCTACGGACCATCGAATTGATGCATTTCTTCTATAAAATACAGGTTTGTGTAAATTTTATTTTATATATAAAATCGTTACTGTGCTGTATATCATTAAATTTCATGCAGAGCAACATACAGGCGTGCGGTGTGAATCACCTAACGTCGGTCTTATCTCGTGATGGAAAAGCCTGATACTCTGCATAAAATAAATGATTTTATTCCTAAAGATACAGAATACAAATACTTTGGATGTTAAAATATTTCCTCAGAGCTGTTTACTGTTTGTTTTTGGACAGGTTATGAAGGCAGTGGCAGTATATTTCGAGTGAAATGCAGGGCGGCGGTCTCAGCTGTGAACAGTTCCCCACCGAACACGACTCCAGTTTGGGCACAAGAGCCAGTGCCATTACAGTGGAAACAGAATAACAGTGACTGGTCGTTTACACATGAATTACTTCTGTTTAATGTTTAATATTTACTTTTAATGTTTGTTAAATGAGTTTAAATAGGCAATATGTATACATAAAAACGATAAACAATGCTGTTGTCACAGACTCACCAGCCACACCTGCCACACCAGCCACCTACACCAGATCACAATCACCAGATTACTGATTACGGACACCTGATTCCACTTACCATACCCTTTATCAAGCTTCTCATCTCATTCCCTCATCGATTGGTCTCAAGGTTGCACACCTTCTCCGATCTCTCCGCTTACCTGCGACCGCTTATCATATATCCAGTATCCAAGGAAAGCCGCTGGGCAAGGGCTTGGTGCGCCACCACACCCCGGAGGTCACACTCCGCATCGGAAGTTTACACTCTGAGCGGATCTCGTTTCTGGTGCTGGAGGAGGCTACAGTGGACATAGTCCTGGGGTGTCCCTGGCTTGCTCAGCATCATCCCGACATCCACTGGACTTCTGGGGAGATGCTCAAGTGGAGTGAATACTGCTTCCAGGGATGTTTAACAGATCTTCCTACACCCATTCGAACCAGTACCACTATTACCCTCTGCTCAACCACCGTTGAAAGTCCTGCCTCCCAGAGCGCAGTACAAATTCCCATAGAATATCGGGCATTCCAGGACGTATTCAGTAAGGTCACGGCGACACATCAGCCATGGGACTCGATTCCGGAGAGAGCTGCCATGGAGGAGTACATTAAGGAGGCTTGACAACAGGGGTTAATCTGTCCTTCCACCTCACCTGCAGCATCCAGTTTCCTTTTTGTCGCGAAGAAGGACAGGGGCTTACACACCTGTATTGATTATCACGCACTCAACGCTCAGACTGTCAAATTCACCTATCCTCTTCCTCCGATACCAGCCACTTCAGAGGAACTTCGTGAAGCTCACCTCTTCACAAAGTTAGATCTACGCATCTATCTGATTGCATCTAGCATCTACGCATCTAATCTGATTGCCTACAGTCTAGTCCGTATCTGAAGAGGGGATTAATGGAAGACAGCCTTTGTAACTCCCTCTGGGCACTACGAATACCAGAGACATGCTCAACCAGTTTGTCATCTACATCAATGATATTCTAATTTACTCTCCCAATCTCGAAGAACATCAACAGCACGTCACCCAGGTACTCCAACGTCTCCGCCAGCATCAGAGAAGTGTGAATTCCATCAAACCACCGTTCAGTTTCTGGGCTATATCATAACCCCAGAGGGAGTGCAAATGGACCAGAGGAAGGTGGATGCACTGCGGAACTGGCCACAACCTACCACGGTCAAGGAGCTGCAGAGATTCCTGGGGTTTGCTAACTTCTATCTCCGGTTTATAGCCCATTTCAGTCAGCTGTCAGCTCCACTTACCTCTCTCCTCCGGTGAAAGCCTAATTCCCTCTCCTGGACACCCAAAACCACAGAGGCTTTCCACCAGCTGAAATCTACCTTCTGCACCACTCCTACCCTCACTCACCCAGACCCGAATCTCCGTTTTGTGGTGGAGGTGGACGCCTCAACACTAGGAGTTGGTGCAGTACTGTCCCAATGGAAAGGTGAACCCCCAGTACTCCATCCATGCGCATACTTCTCCAAGAAGATATCCCCGGCGGAGCAGAATTATGACATCGGGAACCGCGAGTTACATGCCATCAAGCTCACACTGGAGGAGTGGCAGCACTGGTTGGAAGGAGCTCAGCACCCTTTCAAGGTAATAACTGACCATAAGAACCTCCAATACCTTTGTGAGTCTAAGCGCCTCAATCCACGACAAGCAAGATGAGCCTTGTTCTTCACTCGCTTCAAATTCACTGTATCCTACCGTCCAGGTCATAAGAACCTCAAAGCAGATGCTCTTTCTCGCCTTCACCAACCTGATCCGTCGCTGGAAAGCCCGGAACCCATTCTCTCACCCACCTTGTTTGTGTGCCCTATAGTATGGGCCCTCGAAGATCAGATTCGTGCCGCCACTCTGACGGAACCCGCTCAGCCAGGAGGTTCGGAAGGGAAGAGTTATGTACCTACCACTCTGTGCCTCACCCTTCTGGTAGAGAGGGTCATCAGCCACAGGAATGCCATTTCCGCACTGCAATATGTCATGCATGTGGTAAAACAGGCCATTTGAAACAGGTCTGCAAAAGCAGTAAACAAGCTGTTAAAGCCCAGTTAGTGACAGCCACAACCGAGGAATTAAGTGCTTCCGAGGATGCATTTGAACTTTTCACAGTTTACACTGCTCAAGGCCAGAAAGATGGACTATATCTGCAACTGGAACTCTCAGGGAAGACAGTAACCATGCAGATTGACACTGGTGCATCTGTATCTCTAATTCCAGAATCAGTATACAAAGAGCTCCTACTTGACTGCCCCTTGCAGCCAGTGGAAATTCATCTCTCATCGTATACTGGTGATACAATTCCAGTGCTGGGAGAAATCCAAGTGCCAGTCCAGTACAATGGAAATGAGTGGACACTGCCATTGATGGTAGTCAAGGGTGACAAAACTCCATTACTGGGACGAAATTGGCTGCAGAAGATTAAATTTGACTGGGGTAAGATTTTCAGCCTAAAACAAGAGATAGCAACTCAGCCCTCTCTCAAAGCTGTTTTGGACAACCATACGGATCTTTTTAAGGATGGTTATGGAAAGATCAGAGATTTCCAGGCAAGAATCCGAGTGGAGCGAGATAGTAAACCAATATTCCATAAGCCGCAACCTGTCCCATATGCTCTGAGGGAAGGAGTAGAGAAGGAGTTAGAGCGGCTACAAAGACATGGAATCATCACTCAAGTGGAACGAAGGGATTGGGCAGCACCAATAGTGGTAGTTCCCAAAAAAGATGGTTCTGTCAGAGTGTGCGGTGATTACAAGGTCACTATTAATCGCTGTATAAGGCAAAGTGTTTAGCTAACTTGATCTGTCATTTGCATACCAACAGTTACCTCTAGATCTTGAGTCAGACCAGTACCTGACAGTCAACACCCACAAGGGTCTTTTCTGTTATCACCGCCTGGCCTATGGTGTTTCGACAGCTCCAGCTGTTTTTCAGCACACAATGGATCAGATACTCCAAGGCATACATAACGTGGTTTGCTTTATGGATGACATCTTGGTGTCAGCACCTACTGAGGAAGCACATCTAGCAGTACTGGACCAGGTAATGGCTGAGGATGGAACTTGCAAAGTGTGCGTTTCTCCAAGATTCAGTGGAATACTTGGGGTACAGGATAAATGAGCATGGTCTACATTCTACTGAAGACAAAGTTGAAGCAATCGTAAATGCACCGGCTCCACGGAATGTCTCAGAATTAAGGTCCTTCTTAGGATTACTTAATTATTATGGAAAGTTTGTGGCCAACCTTTCAACATTACTGCATCCTTTGCACCAGCTTTTGCAAGCAGACACCAGGTGGAATTGGTCGCCAATTTGTGAAGAGACATTCAAAGCTTGCAAACAACGACTCCTGAACAGTAAATGCCTTGCACATTATGATCCAGGAAAACCTCTCTGACTTGCCTGTGATGCCTCTCCATACGGAGTGGGTGCAGTCATTTCACATATCTTACCCTCAGGAGAAGAGAAACCGATCGCATTCGCATCAAGGACCCTGACATCGAGTGAGCAGAAGTATGCTCAAATAGAAAAGGAAGCTTTGAGCATAATTTTTGGTGTAAAGAAATTCCATAAGTATCTGTATGGAAGAACGTTTGTGTTACTGACAGATCACAAACCACTTTTGGCCATATTCGGACCAACGTCCGCAGTTCCAACTCTGGCTGCTTTAAGAATGCAACGGTGGGCATTACTTCTCTTGGCATATGACTATGAGAGACAGTACCGTTGTTCCTGTGACCATGCAAATGCAGACGCATTATTCCGTCTTCCATGCAAACATGGTCCTTCTGAGGACGAGCATGAAGGGGTGTTTGTTTATTTATTTGGATCCCCATTAGCTATGCCCTAAGGCATTGCTAGTCTTCCTGGGGTCCACACAACACTTAACATCCATACATTATTGCATACATTTAAAAGTTAAATACATTCTCCACATTCCAAAACATCTCTATAAACATTTCTTCTTCCCTTTTAATATCTATGACACCTACTATATAAAAACATATTACTTATTCAACTAATTCCTATACCTCAACCTCCTATAAGTACAGAATTCCAAGGTGTGCCTTTACCTGCCTTTTAAAATAAATTTTCCTTATTATCCTAATTAATGACTATGGTAAAAGATTCCATGATTTCATTGCCCTAAATGTTACTGTACGTTTAAGAAAATTAGTTTTAGCATTAGGGAGTAGAAATCTACCCTCTGTTGCTTGTCTAGTAGCATATTCATGTGACTAAACATTAGATTGTAATTGATTATACTGATCCAATGGAGTTTTAAAATGATTTTCCAAAAGAAGCTTATGATCAATAAGGTCAAATGCAGCTATAAAATCTAATAAGACTGCTCCACATATCCTTTTTTTATCCAACCCTCGATACCAATCATCTGTCATTTGTGCTAAAGCTGTACATGTGGAGTGGCCCTTTCTAAAAGCATGCTGATAATTTCATATCAAATTATTCTGTGGCACATAATCCTGTATTTGATCATATACTGCCTTCTCTAGGATCTTAACACTGGTAACACACTCACTGGGCGGCTACTAGAGCCACTAAATTGTATTTTTCTATCTTTAGTCAAAGGCGTAATTTTAGCTTCCTTCCAAGCTTGTGGAAATATTAATTGCTTAAGACTCATATTAAACATATGACGTATTGGACCAGACACATAATCTACAGCTAATCGGATCAGTTTATCATCTATATTATCTATCCCTGGTTGTTTGTCTTTACAGACAGATTTTATTAGCCTTTTCACAGTTTCTTCTCCCAATTCACCAAACTCAAAATAACAGTTCTTATCTCTCATATAGTTCTTTATATTAAGAACTGAAGAGGTATTTTCTGTCACATATGATATTTCTTTCCTCAAAATTCAAATAATTAGCAATTTCTTCAGGTTTTGTCATATAAGTACCTTCACAGTCAATTGAAGCAGGTTGTGAGGACTTCTGTCTTCCCATTATATTATTTAATACCTTCCAAAGCTTCTTCCCATCTTTCTTCTTACTACTTATTTGTGATGTATAATATTGTTTCTTTTTCTTTTTATTAAGACCTGTAATATAATTTCTCAATTTACAATATTTCTGTCTATCCGTTACGCTACCAGTTTTTTTTGCTATTCTAAAAGTCTCATCTCTCTGTACCATATAGTCCTTTAATTCGCTATCAATCCAGGACGCTCTACAATCCTTTATAATTAATTTCTTAACAGGCGCATGATTATCAATAACTGGCTGAAATTTTCTAATAAATAATTCAAGTGCATTATTTGGTTCTTCTACATCATAAATCTCTGACCACTTTATATTACTAATATCCCTCAAGAAATCCTCCTGGGAAAACCTCTTATATGACATTTTAAACACAATTCTTTGCTTAGCTTTGGAAATTTTGTTTTTCCTTGCAATCACAACTATATTATGATCACTAAAACCTACTTGAACTGAAATTGCTGCCGTATACAAATTTTCATTGCTCTAATAAATATGATCTATACAAGATGAAGTGGATTTGCCCTTATTATTTATGCTTATTCTCGTTGCTTGTCTAACCATCTGTTTCTCAAGTGCATTATTTGGTTCTTCTACATCATAAATCTCTGACCACTTTATATTACTAATATCCCTCAAGAAATCCTCCTGGGAAAACCTCTTATATGACATTTTAAACACAATTCTTTGCTTAGCTTTGGAAATTTTGTTTTTCCTTGCAATCACAACTATATTATGATCACTAAAACCTACTTGAACTGAAATTGCTGCCGTATACAAATTTTCATTGCTCTAATAAATATGATCTATACAAGATGAAGTGGATTTGCCCTTATTATTTATGCTTATTCTCGTTGGTTGTCTAACCATCTGTTTCTAATCTCTCATGTGGAAGAACTGCCTATTTCAGCGAAAGACATTGCAGAAGAGACCAGACGTGACCCTATCCTGTCAAAGGTCTTGGATCTCACACTGACTGGGTGGCCTAAGTTTGTACCTAATCCAAATCTCAAACCTTTTTATGAAAGGAAAGATCAGTTGTCCACAGACCAAGGATGCGTTCTTTGGGGATCATGGGTGGTCATTCCACCTAAGTACAGGAGAAGATTGCTCTCAGACTTACATGAGGGTCATCCAGGAGTCACTTGAATGAAAGCTCTGGCAAGAAGCTTCCTTTGGTGGCCTGGTTTAGATCATGAGATTCAGGCATTTGTGGGTCAGTGTGCACCCTGTGAAACCACACTGAATAGACCCCCAACAGCCCCTCTCCACCCATGGTCATGGGCCACAGCACCATGGGAGAGAATACATGTGGATTATGCAGAGGTCAACAAGCAGCATTTCCTGGTGGTGATAGATGTCCATTCAAAATGGATTGAAGTCTTACCTACAAAGCTGACGACCGCTGAAAAGACTGCTAACCTTTTCAGGAATTTGTTCGCATCATATGGTCTGCCGAAAGTCCTGGTTTCGGACAATGGTCCTCAATTTACTGCACCTGAGTTCCTTAAGGGAAACGGAGTTCGTCATGTCCTGTCACCGCCATACCATCCGGCTTCAAATGGTTCAGCTGAAAGGGCTGTGCAAACCTTTAAAAAGGCATGGACTCGAATGCAGTCAGTGTCTCCCAGTCAGCGGCTAGACCATTTCTTGTTCACATACAGAAATACTTCACACACAGTTACGGAACGCACACCAGCAGAGTTGTTCCTGAAACGACAACCATGCACTCGTCTTTCATTACTCAAGCCAGATGTGTCGGATGTTGTATCCAAGCACCAGCTTCAACAGCAAAAAGTGCATGATAAGAAATCAAAGTCACTCCGCACGTTCAGTTAGTGCGAGACTTCAGACATCCCAAGAAGCTCTGGATCCCAGGCACTATTCTGCAGTGCAGAGGACCTCTGACTTACTGTGTGCAAGTAGGACATAGGCAAGTTAAAGTACATGTGGACCACATGTTACCGTCAAGGTCTTCAGGACAGCAGTGTGAAGGGATCAGTGATGACCTCTTTGATGATCTGCCAGTTCAGAGAGCTGGAACATCTGATCCAGAAGCTCAACCTGATCAATCTTCTGAAGCACACCCTGAACGGCGCTATCCCAAAAGGCAAAGAAAGTCACCACAAAGACTTAATCTTTAGGTCTTAGTTTCTAGTTAAAGACTGTTAAAGTAAACACACAAGTTCAAAGTGTTATGTTAATATTAAAGTATATATGTGTTTAAAGCTACAGCAAATTAAGCTTAGGTTATGTTAGGTTCCAATCTAAGGAGGGAGGAGTGTGGTATATTAGTGCAACTGTGTTACATGTATTACGGTATTTCCATTGTGCGCATGCGCTGTGAGTTGTATCAGCACCAGGCTGACGAAATTAACAAACAGTAAACACGGCATACGTTATAGCTCCGTGTCTCTCTCTGTCTTTTCTCCCATAAATACTACACCAGAGGATATTGTTTCCGATAGAGGGCCACAGTTTATATCCAGGGTCTGGTGTGGCTTCTTGCATCTGCTGGGTGTCTCCGTCAGTCTATCTTCAGGTTATCACCCTCAAACCAATGACCAGACCGAGCACAAGATCCAGGAGATCAGGCGATATCTCCGAGCCTACTGTCACGAACATCAGGACGATTGGAGCCAGTATCTCCCCTGAGCTGAGTATGCTCAAAATTCATTACGACAGGAGACGACTGGATTAACACCATTCCAATGTCTGCTCGGGTATCAACCACCACTCTTCTCCTGGACTGGTGAGAATTCAGAAGTCCCTGCGGTTGACTACTGGTTCCGTGAGAGCAAGGGGGTATGGGACTCAGTACACGTCCATCTCCAGTGGGCAGTGTGGAGACATAAGGACTACGCCGATGCCCGTTGCTCCGCTACACCTACCTATCAACCGGGCAACAGAGTCTGGCCCAGATCGTCCTGCACCTATGGGGCACGGTCATCCTCGCCGTCGGTTACGGGCACCAGGAGACGCACATGGGGGAGGGGGTACTGTCACAGACTCACCAGCCACACCAGCCATGGCCACCTACACTAGAGCTAGCCACTAGACTAGACTTGTGACAGCTGTAAATGATTAATAAAGGAAGTTATCATGCAAACCAGTGGTTTTGTGGAGTATTTTACAAAAGTTAAGTGGATTTAAGTTAATCTGTAAACATTATTTCATGTATAAAGTAAAAAATAAGCTATATTATAGTAAAAATGAATCAATCCATTAGCTGGGTTAAATCAACCCATTATGATGGGTTAAATAACCCAATTTGCTGGGTAAAATTAACCCCATATGTGTTCTGTCCTATATTTACCCAGCCCTTGGGGTAAAAACAACCCAAATTGGGTTGTTTTTAACCCAGTGTTTTTTAGAGTGTACAATTGTGACAATGCTACCTAGTGGTTGGAAAGCCTTAAATCATCCTTATATTGTTGGAAATTCTTGGCCAAAACTCAAGAACTGGCTCTCTTTAGATTTCTTGCATCTCATAATTTGTGGCGTTTAATAAAATGTAATTGTCCATCTTGTAATTGTTGTAAAAAGATGTCACCACCAATGCTAAATTATTGTTTATTAAATCATGATTATTAATTCATGACATTTAAAATGCTATAAATAAAATTCCATTATTTAAATACATTAAAACATCCAACAGTACTTTTGATAGCTGTCATTTAGCTAACAGAGCCACAGAAATAATGGTTAGAAACATTCCCTGAGGTCTTAATAAAGAAGATTGGCCACATGAGGAAGTTAGAAGACCTTCTATTCATCTGTACTGCTTAAGATCAGAGCACCATGCTCCGGACAATGCACTTCTTTGTCCAAGGGTCAACTGGCTGTCGTCCGCTCTGAAACAACAGTTCACACGTACCCTGACAATTGAAGATTTGTCTGCGGCAAAGAGGGAGAGAGAATGTGAGCAAGAAAGAGATGATAGATAAGAGTGAGGGCCCAGGAGGAAAAACACAGTAACTTTACACCAGCATTTCATTCTCTCTCTCGCATCACTCTGCCTTTTATCCTGGAACAAGGGCATATCAGCTCTCAGATGCTCTTTGATTATGTCCACCTGAATGTACTTTGTGTCCTTTGTACTGGGCTTCACAACACTGAAGAAATATTGCATTTTCTGGCCGACACTGTGCAATTTTGGTCACGGTTTTGCCATAGAAGACCATTTTGATAATTTCATCGTAGGCCAACATTGGCAGGCTTTGTTTAGTGTGACATGCTCATCAAATGCCAATTAATCACAAAAATAAAAATATCAAACACATTTGATCTCTGACAACTGGATGGAATCAATGTTTGAAGCTTAAAAAAAAGTCTGTGCCCATCATACACTATGCAATTTTCTGTGAAATGTCAACTCCTACTGCATAAAATCTACAGACTGGCTCTGACTTTTGGCAATTAGCATTGACTAGCATGGAATTGGTGCAAAATCTGTGCAAAAGTCTTGTAGTAGTCTTGCCTTAAGACGAATACAGTATGACATTAAAGTCCTCATTTTCATTTTGATATATAATTTAATTTGGAATATGTCTACCCTGACTAAGATCACTGTGGTGGATGCTATAATTGGATTAATCCATGTTTAGGAATTTATTTATTTTTTTTTTCTCTGTCCTCCCACTCTTTGGTTTTCTGTTGTTGCTCTTTCATATTTGTGAAGAGATGCCTTCTCTGCCAAATTGACAAATGGAATCAATTTAATATAGAACGTTTTCATTATTATGACTCACTCTTTCATCAGTACCCGTATCTCATATATCACTTGAAAGCACAGACAAACACTCAAAATATTCACATTCACTATGCGCACTCATCCCTATGCAAAGAACTATACAAATGGCTGATGAACCTTTCAGATAGGTTAAAGATGTTCCTTTAAAGTAGCCTCTTGAGGAGCAGCTGAGCAACTGGTCGTCTGTAGGTTGCCTGTCACATGTTGACTTTCCATTGCTTAACCACAGTGACTTGGAAGGAATAGAGAGCTGATGTAATAATTAATGCAAATTAGGTCAGCTCTTGAGGAAGATCTTGTTGTACCAACCAAAAGACTGGTGCTTTCCTCAGAGAAAGAAGATCTTCATTTACAGATATTAAATAGGTTAAATAGGACATGGATGTCATATTGCTTTACAAAGCAATAATATCCCTTTTTTATTTTTTATTATTGTAGAAAGGTTTGTGTCTATTATAAGCAGGCACAAATTCATTTGCATTTTGTTTTGTGATTTCACTAGAAGACTAAAATATTCTTAATTATTTTTGTCTGATTTTCAAGATAAATGTTTAAAAATCCTTGCGACACATTTACTTAAAATAATACACCAAATAAGATATTAAGACTTGTCATAGAACTCATAATACCAGTTGACTTACTGCAATGCAAAAAAAAAACATTTTGTTTTGTGATTTCACTAGAAGACTAAAATATTCTTAATTATTTTTGTCTGATTTTCAAGATAAATGTTTAAAAATCCTTGCGACACATTTACTTAAAATAATACACCAAATAAGATATTAAGACTTGTCATAGAACTCATAATACCAGTTGACTTACTGCAATGCAAAAAAAAAAAATTTCAAAATAATTTTTCAAAAAATTATTTTTAAGGGATAGTCCACCCAAAAACATTTGTCATCTTTTACTCACCCTCATGTCACTGCACATCTGTATGAGTTTCTCCTGTGAAACACAAAAGAAGATATAAAAAAAAAGGGGTCAATTGGGTCAAATGAGTAAATATTAAGGCTATTAGCCCCACCCGGTCCGTTGAAAGCACTGGCCCGACAGTGGAAAAGCAGCTAATGGGGTCCAAAAACATTGGCCTCCACTGACATTAATTGTATAGGGACGAAAAACATCAGCATGGTTTGTTTTCAAAACAAATTTAATCTGTAGCATTGGTTAGCACTATGCTAATGTTTTCTCTTAATCTCATAATCATGCTTACTAAATAATTGGGTGAGGGCTAATACCAACCCAGCAGTTTTTCTAAGAATGTATTAACTAATAGGTCAGATAAATTAGGAGGAAATCCAGTGCTGTGCCTGTTATCCAGGCAGAAAGGAATCGACTGCCTAGAATTTGATTGCCTGTTGCATTGCTATTCTCACAGTAGCTGTAAATTGTCTGGTGCTTTAATGGATTTTGGTGTTTGCTGATTAGCCCACCATCCCCGCATGTTTCCTCCTCATAGCAGCATATCACCGCAGTACAGAGCATCTTCAGAATCTTCTTCCATTAAAACTGGGTGAATCATCTCTTCTCTGCCTTAGTCCGAGGATGTGGCCAGCATTTTGCATAATATGAACTGCAGTTTGAGGTGTAAATATGTTAGGTTATCATTTGTGTTTAACCAGATTTATTTGTAAACAGAAATGTAGCACAAGTACACTGGTTTTTAGATACATTCACTCGCTCTCTCTGTTTGTGCCTCTAGCTACACAAAATAAAATACTATAAAAAGCATTGTTTGTCAAGACCACTGGACAGTATACTAGTCTAAAAAACGTTGTGCAGCAGCGCCATCTGCTGTCTGGAATGTTACTTTCGCCTATTACCATTTAGAAAAAACAAAATGTCCCCCCACTAACTGGAATCACTGAAGTAAGTCTTGAGAAATTTTGTATGTCTGGGGGGATGAGCCGCGGCCCACACTTGTTATCCAATCATACAAACTTGAAAACAGCTGTCGGCCAATGGCGCGAGTTTTGGATGGGACTTTTGGCCAAATCGTGTCTAGGAGTACTTTAAGTATACATTTCCATTTGATTCGTGAACTAAAAAGTGAAACTTAAATGTGAACATTGGCTGTTCCTATAAATGTCAGGTGATTTTACAGCATGTAAATTGTGTGGCAATGAGCCATAATAACCGCTATCATCAATATGCTTTCTTCATAACATTTTCTTCATTCAAAATTATCTACAGTTGCGAGATACAATCTGGTTTATTAAATATCACAACTAATCTTGTAATCATGTAAGGATCATGCCAATTGAAAATGGATTTCTGGTTTTATTACAGCAGTTTTAAAATAGGCCTAATAGTTACACCCTAAATGAAGATAACTTCATTGCATTTATTTAGAGACGTTTACATTCTTTTAGCTTTAGCAAAAAGGTCCAGTATCCATATTGCACTCAAAAGATTATGGTTTTCTTTTCGGCAAATCTCTTTTACATGCATCCAGACATAAATGACCCTCATTCAGTACAGTTCTTCAGACCTGTCAGAATATACTCATAAATGTCCATGTTTGTCTGTCATACCATATACAGCACCACAGAATGTGGAGTCAGACATTAAATCAGGAGAAACATCAAATGTATCACCACACAGCTGACGTTTGACATCTTTAACGCGCCAAAAAACTTTTGGCAACATGAAAAAAGCACTCTCAGAGAACAAGAAGAGGCAACACAACTAAGCACACATATATAACTCTTTACAGTGTCAAAGCTTGTTTCTTCATCCATTTGACTACATTCACAGGCACACAGCATTGCAGGTGGGCCAAAAGAAGCCTGCAGCAGAAGTCTGATTTATGGGGACTGCAGAGATGCTACACAGAGTGGCAAAGGTGCCACCTGACGAGATTGATGACAGGAACTGACATGTTTTTTTGGCTTGGACTAAGGTACTAGTACCCCTGGGTAAAGTTATAGCCAGTCTCTGAGTGGAGGCTGGAGCCTGAAGCAGTAAAACTGTAGGCAGCATAGGCAACCACAGAGCCCAACATCAGTCCAGACATGTAGGACACAGTCATTATGTTCCCTGTGGGAAAAACAAATCACATGGACTAAAGTTAATGACTGCATCTCTAGAGAAGAGATTATAAATGCATCCTTCTGAAGGTTTAGGCTTAAAATAATTTTTCAAAAAATTATTTTTAAGGGATAGTCCACCCAAAAACATTTGTCATCTTTTACTCACCCTCATGTCACTGCACATCTGTATGAGTTTCTCCTGTGAAACACAAAAGAAGATATTAAAAAAAAGGGGTCAATTGGGCCAAATGAGTAAATATTAAGGCTATTAGCCCCACCCGGTCCGTTGAAAGCACTGGCCCGACAGTGGAAAAGCAGCTAATGGGGTCCAAAAACATTGGCCTCCACTGACATTAATTGTATAGGGACGAAAAACATCAGCATGGTTTGTTTTCAAAACAAATTTAATCTGTAGCATTGGTTAGCACTATGCTAATGTTTTCTCTTAATCTCATAATCATGCTTACTCATAACAGAAAGATTTGTTGTTGCTCACTGTTTCTTGTAAATACAAGAGAAGCTTAACTGAGAGGAGACTGAAAGGATTATTTTGAATGCTCACAGGACTGACAAGTTATGGTTTGGGGGCTCATCAAAATTTTAGGCCTTCATCTATATTTCATTGGGGTGGGGTTGTGAAGTGACAAAGTTCTTGGACTTTACCTGGTGTGTGTGTGTGTGTGTGTGTGTGTGTAGAAGCTTGGCATTCTAGCTGTATGTGGTGTAGCCAATGATAACCTGAGAATGTGATAGCAAAGTGAGAGATAAGATTAACATATAGCATTTAGCGTCACCCGAGCCAATGTTTGACAATTTGACTAAAGGCTGGAATACACTACAAGACTTTACAGAGACTTTGATTTTTAGCTTCAGACTATGATTCCATTCAGTTGGAGCAGATAAAACATGTTTGATATTTTGAGGTGATTTTAGAACACATTTTCATTTGTCACATGTCTTCTAGCAACAAGGTGCACATTTCTGGATGAGTTTTTTTTTTAATTACCTGAAAGTGTAGTAGTGTGTGAACCTCGGTCATTTAGTGTTTGATGCCCTGTAACCATTTACAAAATTAGGAAGCGTATGCATATAGTGTTATCAAATCTGTTCTGATTTTAAAAGTTATGTAGTGTATTCCAGCTTTAAACATGCGTTTTAGTCTAAAACTCTCAAATTTGAAAACAATAAGTGTTCTGATCTTAAAAGTTATGTAGTGTATTCCAGCTTTAAACATGCGTTTTAGTCTAAAACTCTCAAATTTGAAAACAATAAGCACATCTGTCTAGTTGAAATTCCAACCATTTTAGCAGACTTCAAAAATGTATGTTAACAAGCAGTTAACCCCAATAAAATAATAGGCCTACTAGTTGGGTAATTTGCATCAATATAAGAAATCACTCAAATACTGCTCATTCAAATACGTGCATTTATTGCTTGGACGGAGCAAGAACACTTAAAATGCATGTGTAGACTTAGTCGAGGGATAAAGTTTACCCTCTTCAAATTAATGCTGTTGAACTGAATTTACGGAGCAAACTATTTACTAAAATAACCGTTTACAGCAATGGGTGGCTTTCAGAATCATCATTGGCTGGTAGAAATACAAAAATAGGTTACATAACAGTTTTTACATAAAAATGAAGTTAAGGTAAAGGTGTGAATAATTACATTTTAGACACATTGTCAGTAATTTCACTAATGAAAATAAATGATCAACACACAGCGGTGTTTCATTAATGAATCCACGATTTTAAACGAATTGAGTGAATCAATGATTCAGTGAACCATTCATAAAGGCAGTCACTTGCTTCGTTTCTGAAAGAATCAGCTGTTTGAACGAATCGATTGAATTGAATGACTCACTGACTAAAGACAGGTATTTGCCACCACCTACTGGCGCTTTTAGTTGTATATAGAGCAGCGTTTTTTTAAATAATATAATATTTCACTATTTAGGCCTATTTGTATTTTTGTACGTTGAATTAAAATATTTAAAGCTGCTTTCTAAAGCTACTTATATTTCAGCTACTTTTCTGTAATGTCTATTCAGTGTTTTTTTTTTCTAAATGAACACAATGATAACTATTATCTTTAATAATAACTTTATCTTTAATCGGCACATGATGTGCATGTTAATTAATTAATCTCATTAATTTGAGATTAATTTGATTAATTGGTCAATTAAGTAATTAATTAGATTTTTTTTAAATAATCATCCGATAGCCCTATTTAAAACATAAAAAATCCCCCCCAAGCTCTGACCCCCCGATGGTCACTGTGTAATTCGCACCCTGCCCATCGGTATTGATATACTTATGTTGTACCTCACTTGGAATCCATAAGGTATGTCACCTCTGCTATGTGCCTCACTAACTGGTCTAGCTCACTTTTTACACTTTTTTGTGCACTCTTAGTAAAACTGAAAAATATTAAATTTTCTGCCAAACGGCAAATAACCAGAAGTAGGCTACGTTTCCCTGCATAGTTACAGCTGAAAAGGCGTGTTTTTGCGAAGTCAAGATACAGTCTTCAAGGTCAAGTAGCCTATACAATACTCGAATATTTGAGGATAAATAAACGACTCGAGTCACCCGCTTGACGGTGTTTGCTGGATTAGATAGCCTACACGCTGGACGAGGTCGATAGTCACGATATCTATTTTGACTTAGCAAAAAAACTTTGGTGCGTTTGCATGAAACTCAAAAAGACATTTGGAATATCCTAATGTTTGAGACTCAAAAGACACAGAAGACTCAACTGTTTATCCTGTTATATAATTCTATTGAACTATATTCACTACTTATGCATAATTTCCATATTCCATATTTTTGCCATTCCTCTTCTCAACCACACCTTACAAGCCCATCCTGAGGTTTGCTGGCTCTTGTTGTGCCCAGATCCACCCCTGGCCCATCATCAACTGCACACCTGGATCCCATCTGCCATTATGGGGTTTCATCCAAAGCCAGGCCCAGTCATAACCATTGTCTGTCATTTACACAGCCCTACTATTTGCAAATCATATCATGAGTCATTGTAATTGTATAATATGATATCATTAATGTTTAATTATGTTCAATTTATAACATAAATTATATGTTATAAATTGCATGTTTCTTCTTTATCTTCTTAATAATAAATATTTGGAATAATATGTAGCCTATTGTTAAAATCCTATTATATTGTTATATTTTTCTCTCATAAACCATATCATGTCATTGTAATTGTATAATATGATATCATTAATGTTTAATTATGTTAATAATGTTTATCTTCTTAATAATACATATTTGGAATAATATGTAGCCTATTGTTAAAATCCTATTATATTGTTATATTTTTCTCTCATAAATGGCACTTTGACACACATTGTCCATGGTGTGGATTTATAACTTCACGTGGCATTCCAGAGCCAGAGACTGGATGGCCATTCCTGGGACCGTTCCAGATAAGAAACCGGAGAGGAGAACTGATCAAAAACATTCCCAACATCAAACCCCTCTCCTCTGAATGTTCTGTGTTCAAGGTCGTGAGTATTTTTTTTCTCCTGGTTGAGACAGAGTCTTTATGGGAGTAATCATAAAGTCATGCACACATCATTTCTATTCTTTTTCCTTTGGCAAACATGCTGCACTTGTTAGTCTTTTGAAAAGATTTGTTTATCCAGTGCCAAGGAAAATTGTTTGACGTACCTTTGAAATGCATGCAGTACTATAATGTAAAACATTCACATGCAGACACACACGCTTACCTAGCTAAATGGGCACATTGCATAGACTTCTTGCATTTTTTTCTCCATTGTTTTTTTTATATATACAGCTAGTTAAATATATATTATAACCTGATTTTAACTACAGGGGCAGTCTTTTAAAATAGTGAGGACCAGTAAAATGTCCTCACTAGTGGCTTGTCAAAGTATTTCACAATGTGAGGACATTTGGACATATCCTAGTCAGTGAGCTCATCCCCAGAATATCCCTTATGAAAATTAACATTTTACTACAAATGAAGCCAAAAAACCATGGTCATTATATTTAAACCACGGTAACCACAAATTACTACACTAACCATATTTTAATCATGGTATTAGTAGTAAAACTGGTTAATTTTCGTAAACAATCGCCGAAAAACATGGTTACTTCACTTTTACTAGGCTATAATAAAACCATCCCTGCGTCTCAATGTTCATACTATCCATCCTAAATAGTATGTGAGATCATTAGAATAAGTGTGTCCCAAAGCATAGTATGTAGAAAACAGTATGCCAAAAGTCCCCGGATGGTCTACTATTTCAGGCCGATTTTTGAAGTGTGGATCCGTGCACACTCTAATGGCTAAAATTGCCCACAATCCATTGCGCTTGGTTTGAAATTTGAAATTAGTTAGTTTAATTTCCATTTGAAATTAAACTAACACTACATTGCCCTCTTCTGGTGGTTTATGTGAAACGCTCTGCAATAACCCTGATTTGAATGTTAATTTGAGGTCTGCTACTGTCCGTTTGTGGCATATAAGAGCAGTAAACTTAAATATTATAGATAAAAACAATAACAGAACCTTTGAAAGATATTAATGATGTACACTGACATGAGATCATAATAGAAGACTTGAAAAAGAAATGACATTAAACCAAGCTGTTTATTTAAGTGGCTTTTATAATGTCAACACACTGTATGTTCAGACGTACAATAATAAAACTGCAATATTGATGTAAAATTGTGTGACAAATCATATAAAAATAAACCATTGATCTACACATCAGTTTATCATGCAAAACATCTGTTCATGAAATGTCATGACGCATCAGAAGACTGTCCAAAAGGCATTTCATAGGTCTCAAGCAATCATGTCTTCACAAACACTGTACCCTGCATAAAAGATCAATTCTTGATTGTCTTCAACACAGGAAAAGGGTGTCGTTGAATTAAACAGTTGCATGGCAACAAACCAAAATGAGAATGAACATGACATACAGCTGCTTACTAAAATGATTTGTTTAATCCCTGTTTCTGTGAAATTGCAAGAGATTAAACAAGCTACAAACTCAGAGAGAGAATAAAGTTAACAAACATCAAATGAAAGCTGAAAATCGCAAGCACATACAGTATTAACATGAGACAAATATAAAGAACTTCATTCAATCAGAGTCGCAGAGTGACACTGACCTCTAGAGGAATTTTTAGGCATTACATTCTATAGGTAGTGAGGAGTTTATTGTAGAAAAATTCTGCGTCAGTTTTAGGACAGATTTCACATATGCTTTGCCAAACAGTGATGTGAAAAATTGACGACTCGTTTAGACAAATAAAATGTTATCCTGACGGTTTCAAATATTAATGTATGCTCTGGGTTTAGGCGCGTATAGAATATAAAAATCACAAGAATGTTTTCTGGTTGCCTGAATTTGCTGTATAAGGACTGGAGGTAGGAAGGCAAAAAAGGCACATCTGAATCCAATGATTGTGTCACATCCTATCATCTTAGATTTCTTAATCGATATATCCCACTATGTATGTGATTCAATGACAGTTGAGAAAAAAAAATTATCTGAAAGTTAGCAGTCAGTTTGTGTATAAATGTAGGTTTCTGCCCAATTCTGACAGCTTTTGACTTAAAGGGATTCACCCAATTTATTTATTTTTTGCTTGCTTGGTTACATGCTTGGTTAGTACCAAAGTTCTCGTTATTTTGTTGCAGCTACACCGTTGCCACTTCAAAAGCCTGTCCCTTAGAAACACAAATGTTGCCTGAGAAGTCACTGGCTTACAGCGAACGCAGCCCTGGTGTGTCTCGAGTATTGAAATGATTTCAATTAACAGAAGAATGTCACAGAACACATTCTCTCCCACATGTACAAATGCCTGACTTCATAATAAAATGCAGGCACATATGGTGACCATAATTAATGCAACATTTTTTTCATATTAAGGCATCAGTGATTGATATTCGCAAAACTATTCCCTTAATTTGGGAACTTTGGCTATAGGGTTGGATTTCAATGCGATAATAATGCAATTTAACTGATTCCAAAATGTAATGACGGGACAGAGACCAAGACATTCTAAAGACTTCCAGGAAGTCGTCAATAAATGAAATTTTAGACAAAACTGATGATAAACCCACAGCTCTGTCGAAAATAATCGTGAAAGGGCATGATTTCAAAGTTCTGGTTGGAAAAAGGACATTTTAAGGCCACGTTTAGTCATACTAAGTCGAAAAAAGTGGCATGAACTTCACAGAGAATATGTGAATATACAAGTTTCTTTTAAAGGGGTAGTTCACCCAAAAATGAAAATTCTGTCATTAATTACTCACTCTCATGTTGTTCCAAACCCGTAAGACCTTCGTATCGGAACACAAATTAAGATATTTTTGATGAAATCCGAGAGCTTTCTGACCCTGCATAGACAGCAATGCAACTGACATGCTCAAGGGACAGAAAGGTAGTAAGGACATTGTTAAAATAGTCCATGTGATGTGTAGTTCCCTGGCTGTCTATGCAGGGTCAGAAAGCTCTCAGATTTCATCAAAAATATCTTAATTTGTGTTCCGAAGATAAATGAAGGTCTTCCGGATTTGGAACGACATGAGGGAGAGTAATTCATGACAGAATTGTCATTTTTGGGTGAACTATCCCTTTAAGACACATTTATAAAACAACATTAAAATATAAACTTTCGCTTTTTTTTCAGGCTATTACATATTTACAAGGAAGGAAAAAACATTAAAATATCAATAATTCAATAGATCAATATACAGGACAAAACATGTATTCACAAATTGGCAGTAATGATGGATTCACTGTATATCAGTCTGTTAGTGTCAGCCAGCAGCGCCGCCTGACTCGGGTCTATTTGCATGACCTTCTGTGCCATATGTCCAAACACTGGCATTGTGCCGCCCGGCAATGCTGTCATGGGCGTCAGAGTGACACAATGAGAAAGCAAAGGTGTATTGGCGTCATGATTGGAGCCTGTGGAGGGGACGCTGGTCACGTGACCCGTGCTTGTTGAGCCGCTGGCGCTGCTGGGCGACCGGCTCTTCGGAGGAGGGCAGTGCTGCACCACCTGTGGAGGGCCCTGAGTTGCAGCGAAATGGGCAGCAGGGAAGGCAGCATAGCCTGTTGGGATAGGGTATCCGTTTACAGGTATAAAACGCTGGTTTTGAGGCATCGGTGCTGCCATGAAGCCTGTGATTTGTCCCGGTGGGAGGCTCTGCGGTGCTCCGTAGATGTATCCGGCATAGCGCGGGCTGCTGAGGTTGCTGACGGGGCTGGCGCTCAGAGAGGTAGTCTGGGTGGTGGCGTTGCCTCCGGATGGTGTGCTGGAGCTGGCGTGAGAGGACAGACCCTCCCAAGCACGTAGTCGGGCGTGGATGTCTTTGAATCTCGGCCGTCGAGCGGGTCCTTCCTGCCAGCACTCGGTCATCAACGCATACACGCGAGGAGGGCAATCCTCTGGGCAGGGCAGCAGCTGCCTCTTCCGCACCATCTCCATCACTTCCTGGTTGCTGAAACCATAATAGGGCTGCAGGCCAAAGCTGAAGATCTCCCACAGAACCACACCAAACGCCCAAATGTCAGAGTCTGTTGTGTACTTCCCGTAAATGATGGCTTCTGGTGGCATCCAGCGAATAGGAACGAGCATTTTGGGTTGGACTCTGTAATAATCTGAAGCGTAGATTTCTCTTGAAAAGCCAAGATCAGAGATCTTGATGTGAAGTTGCTCACCAACCAGGATGTTTCTTGCCGCAAGGTCTTTGTGGACGTAAAAGTGGCTTGCGAGGTACTCCATCCCAGCTGCGACTTGAATGGCCAGGTGAAGGAAGTCTCCATGATCAAGACTGGACTTGACGGTACCATCTTCGTCGCTACTGCAGCCCACATCTGAGTGGGGAGAGTGCATGATGAGAAACTCATGGAGGTCTCCTTGGGCTAGGAACTCGAAGAGCATGCAGACGGGCTGCTCTTGGGTCACGACACCCAGGAGACAAACCACATTGGGATGATGAAGTTCTGCCAGGACAGATGCTTCCTGCTGGAAATCGCCCCAATGTTGTGCACTTGAGATGTCCTTCAGTGTTTTTATGGCAACTAGCTGAGCTTGCTCCATGCCTGGCAGGTACAGGTGGCCTTTGTAGATCTTACCAAAGTTGCTATCTCCCAACTCCTCCATGAAGCGCACTGCAGACAGAGGAAGTTCTTTGGCTTTGCTCTACAGAAGAGGAAGAAAAAGAAGAGTAAGGCTGGGCTGGCAAATTTGTTATTGCAGATATCAGGCAATAATGTAGTAAATGATTTGTGATCAAGTAACATTATTCAAAACAAATTATTTTGAGACATATGTAAATATATATAAGAAATACATGCAGAATACATTTTTAGTGTCAGTAATTATGTATTTCTCAATTTAATTCCATTATTATAATTATTATATATACTTCATATCACATTATAATAATTATAATAATGGAATGATATATATATATATATATATATATATAATTATTTGGTTTATTTGTTATTAATCTCATGATCATCTACCATTTTTAGCAGAATATTTAAAATGAATGTACAATAAGCTAAACAAAATTAGTAGTTATGAGATTTGCGAAAGATTACATTATTAAAGGAATCTTCATAATACTATTACTGTTATTAAAGCCTAACTTAAAGTAATATTTAGATAACGCATGATATATATATAGATATATATATATATAATTATTTGGTTTATTTGTTATTAATCTCATGATCATCTACCATTTTTAGCAGAATATTTAAAATGAATGTACAATAAGCTAAACAAAATTAGTAGTTATGAGATTTGCGAAAGATTACATTATTAAAGGAATCTTCATAATACTATTACTGTTATTAAAGCCTAACTTAAAGTAATATTTAGATAACGCCAAAGGTACTTTAAATAAATAGGCTTGAATAATAAAATATTTAATTGATAATTAAATTAAATTATTAAACAATTTGAGAGAAAAGGTATGGTAATAACATGTCATGCTTTTTTTGTTAATCCATGAAGAAACTTTTGTCAACTGTTGTAGCTTTGTTTTTAATCTTTTACTGTGTTGCTGAAAAACAAGACATGCGGCAACCTCAACCACTGACCACAGAAATGCATAAAACCTCTGTTTACTCTTAAAATATTCTCTGTCATGTACATTTATGTACTTCGCAGAAGCTGTCTTAACACTTACATGACAGTCACTATATGTCTCTGTATGGTTTTATCCACTATATGCATGATATAGCTGTAAGTAACATGCATAATGTTGTGTGACTGGTATGGACAAGACTCATAAAACAGGAAATAACAAGTTTGCCAAAAGGTCACAGCTACATTCAGCGGAGAAATGAACTGCATCAAATAAAAGATAGGAGTCTCTTTCTTTGAAAGAAGCAGATGTTTTGTATTAGCATCAACTCTGCCTGAGGCTAAACATGTCTCATCCCTGTTTTGGATATTACTTGAGTGAATGGTGACCTTTGTATGACCTTAGTCTGAGCTTTGGCCTGCAGCTGAGACTGTAGATGAGAGGTCTCAATGTGTTACAGATACAAACAGCACTTCAGTGTGTCAAAAGGTCTGATTAATACTGGAACTAAATGGAACTACCATCATCTCATCAAAATATTTGTTTGTAAAAAGGAAAAACCATTTTTAAGCGAAAATCTCATTTGAATCTGCTTTGAATGATCCAAATGGAATGATAACAATATTAGATTCCTCTCCAGGCCTGGAAGAGATTGCCTCCATATGCTCATCCTGTCGTTTTGCCTCCTGTTTGTGCGGTGCCCTTAACTCAGGAATGCACACTAATTCAAACGTTATGAGAATGCCCAGCGACTCCAATGGACAAAAAGCATAAGAATAAAAATCAAAACAGACACAACCGATAACAATGTTTGTTTGCACATATGCTCAATGTTGTTTTAGCACCTGATTCACTAAAGTAGGCCAATCAGAAACTACTTAAATGTTAAAGCTCATTTAGCACCTTTGGGTAATAAGAGAATAAGATGCAGGTTTTGTGTGTCTCTCTAACCAGCAACCAAGATGAAAAAGCAAGGAAAAAACATTTTTAAGCGAAAATCTCATTTGAATCTGCTTTGAATGATCCAAATGGAATGATAACAATATTAGATTCCTCTCCAGGCCTGGAAGAGATTGCCTCCATATGCTCATCCTGTCGTTTTGCCTCCTGTTTGTGCGGTGCCCTTAACTCAGGAATGCACACTAATTCAAACGTTATGAGAATGCCCAGCGACTCCAATGGACAAAAAGCATAAGAATAAAAATCAAAACAGACACAACCGATAACAATGTTTGTTTGCACATATGCTCAATGTTGTTTTAGCACCTGATTCACTAAAGTAGGCCAATCAGAAACTACTTAAATGTTAAAGCTCATTTAGCACCTTTGGGTAATAAGAGAATAAGATGCAGGTTTTGTGCCAGAATCCGATGATACACTGTGGTGTAAATGCACTTTCATAGTTGGTTATGATCTGTTAGTGGTAACATCTTACCTTTGGTTTGTATGCCGTGAGCATGGACATCTCCACGTTCTGGCCGCGTACTGGTTTGGGCTGACGTGGGGCTGGTGGACGTGAGGCTTTCTGGTTGTTTCGGCACACACAGATGAAGAAGAACAGCAGGGCAATGGCCAGCGGTATAGCAACGCTTGGTACCAGGATGTACAGGATCCCCATACTGCTGCTGCCATGCTTGGGCAAATCTGTGGACAATCAATATACAAATATATGAACTAAAACCATACGAAAAGTCTGTTATAACAACATTTGCACTCAAGCTAAGGCCATGCTAATTAAAATATGTGTTTTGGAGTAAAATCTTTCAAAGATTACCCAAGTTTGGTTATGTTCAGAACAGAATACAAGCACACTGCATACTAAAAATATACTGTACACTGCATACTCATTTTTTTAAATGGCATATTTTTTAATCATGCACTTGACCTTATTTCATGCATGTTTGATCAGAGAGTGGTGCACATTTATCATCTCAGAAAAATATTTCTGAGATGCATTTTTAACCAAATTTTGTGTAAGCGTATTTTCACTTTTTGCAGTCCAATGAAATAATTGGTAAAAAAAAAAAAAAAAAGTAAAATCATAGCTCATATTATTAAGTCATGTTTATTGCTCTCATCACACTTGAAATGGGAGGTCAAGTCAAGTGCACTGCATTGTTACTGTTGAATAAAACAAACAAAAAAAATGATTTTAGTAATTAAAATAAAGCCAAAATAAAACATATATTATTAGAAAACTTGAAAACTTAACTGTAAAAAATTAAATAAAAATGAGAAATGTTGCCTTGGCAAATAACTGTAATAAAAAACTAAATTAAAAGTTAATGAAGCTATATTAAATACAGTAAAAAAAATTTTTTTAATAAACTTTAATAAATACTATATTAGTATAGGCCTATAAATAATGCTAGTAGTGCATTGCATTGTGGGATACAGCATTTTAACAATTTCGGTAGACCGGTGTTCTGTGCATAAATAAACCCACATACAACACAAAGCATGCATAATGTATATTTTGGAAATATTATGAGTGTAGCATGCTATTCTGAACATAGCCTATGTCAATATGAGCAGTGCATCTCACCACATGGAGGAATGTCGCAGAGCTCCATGCGCACACGCTCATCTAGGGTGAAGCACCAGGGAGCGTCATGCTTGTTGCCGGGGTTGCGACAGTAGGAATGTCCCCCGTTGAGCTCTGGGTAACGCATGGCCAGGAAGGTGTGGCTGTGGGGATAGTGCGAGTTCCACGGCTGACACTGACGACCAGATTTTGTCACGCTGACTGTCCCACGAAAATCCGAACCGCTGTTGTTATAACATTTGTGGCCTAAAATGAAAGAGAATTCATTTAGATTTTCAATAAAATATTATTTTGATAAGTCTTTTTTAATAATGACACAAAACACATACTTTTATTTATGGTCTCAGCTATTGGGATGCCTATTCTCATACAGTTGGCAGCCTCGGGACTGTCTGAAGCGGCCAGGTCTTCACAGTTGGGCAGTTTGAGGCGCTTGAGGATGAGGGGGTTGGAGCGAGCGATGATGTACTCTGTCTTACACAGGTCGTTCTCCAGAATCTCACACTCATCCTTGCACAAGTCCCGTGGTTTGTCCATGCCAGAGCTGCGGTCACATGTTGGGAAGGCAAAATGGCACAGGGATGGGATAGCAAACTGGGAGCAGCGATCTGACAGGTGATTGGAGGTGCCAATCATGGTGAACGCCGCTGAAAAAAACAACAACAGAAACAAGCCTTCACACAGGGGTTTCCTCCAGATTTTAAAGCAAAAATAAGCTATTGTGGATTCCAACAAGCTACGTAACAGTCTAGCGAAATTATATCTTGCACAAACAACAAAGAAACAAAGTTCTGGTGAATTGTTGTGGTTTCGCAAGAAGCTGTGTGATTCAAAAACAAATTGACTGCTCACTCTTGAGAGGAAACCACAGTGAATGCCTGTGTGATCTAAAATAGCTACAACTGGGAAATTTCTCAGAGAAAACAAAAAACAATTGAAATCTAAAGCCAGGCTTAGTCCAGTCCATATGTGTATGATACTAAGATTTAGCTTTAAAAAACCTTTAGACTCTCTCAGGCTACATAACATTTCTCTCTGGTTCTGGTATCAGATTGTAATACCATGGCAGATATATAAGATGGTCTTGAATAATTACTATATTCAGATTTAGGTTATTCAAAGAATACCGTCATAAATGTCCATGTATGACCATCGTAAATGTCCAAAACACAGCCTAGCTGGCAAAAGCTCTCTTATCTAAGGCTTCAGCCTGATTTTATCAGCTGCATTTCAGTTGAAGTATGTACAAAACAGTTGTTTTGAAACTTCTTTTGTAAGGACTGAGAAGCGAATGTTTTTTAAAGGACTACCTGTGATTTGGGTCTCAATCTCGCCTTGCATCTGCAACGAGTCCACGAAGATACTCCTGTTTCCTATGAAGCGAGCACACGCGATCCCTCTGTATGGCTGGCAAAAACCTTCCTCATCAAAATCATCTCTAAAAACAAAATAAACGTGAAATATGCATGTTAATTATGGCAAATTAGGTTAGCGGGCCTTAAAAACAATATACAGCCCAGATCCCCCTAGTACATTGGCTTTTATCACAGTTTCTTTTTTGGCATTCAGGGAATTCATGCAATGTTGTAATTTTAACTCCAGCACTAGAGGGCAGTAAGTGCCACTGTATCACACAAATACACACAGCTGCAACCCCACAGAACAAACCTGGCATATTTAATCAGCCTATACAATACAAATCCAACATATGAAAAATACATTCAAATGAAATATAATACAGACCTGGATATATCATTTAAAGCATTCAACATATCATTAAAAAAAAAGACGTTTTGTTCTGTGTCTGCATGTCATACCCTGTAATTCAAACCATATGAACGGGTGGTTCTCGCAAACATGTATGTCATCCATATATACACTAAGAGAAAAAAAAAGCAAAGTCTGAGTCACTGCTGGACTCCAGTGATTTGCAATGCGGTAAACCAAAACAATTTGACTTGATAACATATAAGATAAAATGAGAGAAAACAATGATCGGGTTATGAACAGTTCAAATAAACAGACAAAATGTGAAAAAATCGGAATCAATTAAAATGGTTGGTGGTGTTAATGAAAAGCAGGCGTGTGAAAGGTCAGAGTTCAAAAGTCAAAGCAGTGTCTGAGGAGCAAACGTCAATCCAGACATTAGCACTCAATCTGGACATGTTTGGAATAGAATACTAACTTTATTTATTTTTTAAATAAGTTTTAGTTACTCTTTATACTATATATAAAATACTAGAAGAATATGAATGATTCTATGGTCATATATACTATTATATAAATGTTTTAAACAGTAGTACATAATATTTTTGCGAAATGACTTAAAGGTGCAGTAGATGATCTCGGAAAATGCTAACTTTAGCCTGATAGCACTGAAAGCGAACGTCCCACCCTCCCTGCAATCGCCGTCCAAAGCCACACCCCCTGAACGCATAGACACTCACAGACCAGAATACCAGAGACAACATTACTACAATAGGCTACATCAGCCGTTCTCAATTCCAGCCCATGTTCCGAAGTGAGGTAAACTTCAACAGATTTCCCCAGCTCAGGGAGTAGGGAGCAATGAACACTGTGTAGGGATCATATCGATCGGAACACAGTTCATGCACGTAGCTCACTTCTAACGAGCTGGTGCGAGGACTGGATTAACCGCTGGGCTACATCATGTGTCATTCACCGGTGAGAAAACTATAAAAGTACTACAATACCAGGAAGGAAGATTGGGTTGTTGACGTTTGTCTGCCATTCTCGCTCTGTCTGCACAGTGTGCGTGAATGTGCTGATGACGTATCCTGTCTGCGCGAACCCGGTGCGCAGAGGTATGCAGATACATACATTGACAGGCAGGTAGGAAAGCATACGAACATTTCTTGATCCTACACCTTCCACAGAATATATAAATACAGGTAAATACATTTAGACAACTTAACTTAATGATTGCTATTGGGATGTGAAGAGACTTTCAACCAGCATAACAAAAAATGTTTCTGAAGACAATCACCTATTGCACCTTTAATGCTGCAGTCGCGTTCAGCTATCAGCTTGGAAATAAAATAAAATTGCCTTTTATAAATTCTTATGTAAATGTATGTGTCAGTTAGTCTATATATACATATTCAACACTGTTCAAACACGGGTTGGTAAGATATTTTAATGTTTTTGAAAGAAGACTTTTAATGTCATCAGTATCACATGAATCTTCAGAAATCACTCTAATATGCTGATTTGGTACACTTACACTTTTTTTTAATTATCACAGATGAAAACAGCTTTTCTGCTTTATATTTGTTGTGGAAACCTTGATGGATTTTTTAGGATTCTTTGATGAATAGAAAGAACATCATTTATTTAAAATAGATTTTGTAATAATGTTCACTTTCACTTTTTATCTATTTAATGCACCCTTGCTGAATAAAAGTATTAATTTCTTAAAAATCTTACTGACCCCAAACTTTTGAATGGTAGTGTATATATTTGTTATACAACGGAATATATCAAAGTACAATTGGCATTACAATCTGACAGTATCCCCATGCAAACCCTACAGTTCTGATTTGTAAGGGCAATACAGTTTAGTAAAAAATTTGTCCTGTCAAGTATTATGTAAAGCAGCTCCATCTAAAATTGAGGCCAGCACAAGAATCCAGCACAGTGACAGGCACTGGAAAAGTTTCATAGCTCTCCAGCATGTGCGTCACAGGAGAATGCATTGGTAACTGTGGCCACCCACAGAATGACTAGGAGAAACAGTTGTTGTGAAGAACTATAACCCATTTTTGCATAATATTGTTTTATTTTTTTAACTTTCTCTTTCCCTTACATTCTCTCCTGCTGTCTTATACACGCACATATACATGAACACACTCCAGTTCATCAGCGTGTATTTGTGTTTCTTATGAAGCGCGTTGTTTGTCTAAACAGAATTGAAGTCCAGGGCATTTACTCTTCAGTGCCAACTGGAAGCGAGTCATAATTAAAGCTAAAGTGTGAGGCGCAACACAAACTGTGTTAATTGACCTGTGACAGTGAGAGAACAAGAGAAAGTTCTGTCTTTCACACACAAAACATGATATGCTTTTCAACATACTCTTCAGATCCAGCACATTTTGGAATTCCTGCAGGCCTATTGAGTCGAGACAGGAAGGAGTGAGGAGTCTAAAAATGCTCCCCTGTGAGCTGAGTAGCAGAGAAATCATCCTGAGAGAGATGCACATTAAACATTCTTCAGGGTGTCCTATTCTTGAAAAGTGTGTAGCAAAAGCCATCCACAAACAATTATACAAAGGTGCCCAACATGTTGAGGCCACAGAGGAAAGTATAATTTATAATTTATTAATTTATATATTAAACATTTTGTACTAAACTGTATTGACTGATTTATTTATATAGGAAAATTCAACTTGAATTTTGACGTTTCTTATTATTTGGCATTTCCCTTTTGCTTTATTGACAGCAGCAATTAAGCAGACATTTCTATGTAAGCCCATTTCCACAAAAAAAGTCATGCTTTAGAAAATCATAATTTTGATATAGAAAGTCATAATTATTACACTAAAAATCAAAATGACAAGATAGTAAGTCGTAATTATGACACAAAAAGTCAAACATTTATGACAGTTTGAGATAATAATTCATTTTTATTCATGATATGAAATGCTGAAATTATGAGATACTTAGAGAGTCATAAGTAATATATTGAAAATTTTACTTTTTATTATGATTTTTATGTCATATGTTCGACTTTTTATCTCACAATTATGACTTGGCATCTCATAATTTTGACTTTTAGTGTCATCATAATTTTTTACCAAAGCATTTTTTAAATTATGTGGGGGAAATGGACCTCCACAGATATGAACTCCACAAGATATGATTTGAAGATGTTAAATCAAAGAAAAAAAAAATCCAAACAACAGGAGAAGATCTATGCCTGTTATCCTGGTCGGGAGCTATTTCACCATCAAACCTCAGTTTGTTGCATGTTAAAGGGGTCATAGGATGCTACATGCACTTTTACAAGTTGTTTGAACTGAAATGTGTGTTGGCAGTGTGTGTACACAACCACCCTATAATGATAAAAATCCACCCAGTGTTTTTTTTTAATCTACTAAAATATTTACCCCTTTCTCAAATCGAGCCGATCTCAGATGCCTGTCTGTGTGACATCACACAGACAGGCCCCTCCCACGATAGTTTAATTGACAGTAGCGTTTCAGCACAGACTGGACTGGCTTCTTACCTTAGACCCGCCCTGAGTGAGCTGTCATCAGTCCGCTATTGTTTCAACACTGGAGCAGGAGTAGACAAGAATGACTCCTAAGCGATTGAGGTGTTCTGTTGTTGGATGTAATAATGAATATAGCAGTCGTCATTTACTCCCGACATCTGAGCCGCTGAAGTGGATTACGTTTGTTTGTGAAGGGAATGCGCCCCCGATCTACCTAAATGCGTCTATGTTCGCGCGAATCATTCAGCGGCTAAAGTAAAGAGTCCCTCAGAGAGCGGCCTTGGAAGAGAGGGGTGGGGTCAGCAGAGCTCATTAACATTTAAAGGAAAATGCTACAAAAAGGCTTGCTCTGAAAAGAGCTGTTTTTGACAGGGTAAAAAAGGTGTTTTTAACACTACCATTGAGAAATTTTAACCAAACTATGTTACAGCCTTTTAATTAAGACCCTAAAGAATCATATCAACTTGTGGTGTGAGGTCATTCTTGTGCTGGCCTTGAAGTGAGGTCAACCAGATGCCCTAAAATTAATATCTTGGCCCAAACAAAGTTGTGATTTACAAGAGCCTTGTTAAGAAGGTTAAGAAGGAATCTCAAAGTCATGCTGTGTCGAAATGTGATTTTGAAATAAGCAGATCTGATTGCTGACGACGATTTTATGAACAGATATTTCCACTTATTCCATTATAAGATCAAGAGACTCACTGGCCTACATTAATAAAACTAATTGTAGATAAGCTCACTTGAAGGGCTCCCATGATCATGGAAAACATGTGATTTCCAGTTCTGGAAACATCATGGAAATTATTAAGACCTTAAAGTAGAGTAAAACTGGTCCACAAGTCAGCTTGATATCATCAGTCTATCCACTGAGGGACCTTTGGTAGTCTAGAAAAAAAAACTGTACACTACAAACATTTGGGTACTGACAAAGAAATGGAAATCTGGATTTATCTTTATGAAATGCTTTAAAAAAAATACTGGAAAGATTGTAGAAAAGTTATGAAAGTGCACTGAATTGTTTGCCCAAAAAATAAAAAATTTACCTCAGGCCATCTAAGATGTAGATGAGTTTGTTTCTTCATCAGAACAGATTTGGAGAAATTTAGCATTAAATCATTTGCTCACCAGTGAATCTTCTGCAGCAAATGGGTGCCGTTAGAATGTGAGTTTGAACTTTTTAAACTTAAAACACACAGTTTTCTGTTTCACAAAACATTAATCGATGGATTAGAGTTGTGTGGATTACTTGTGGATTATTGTGATGCTTTTATCAGCTGTTTGGACTCTCATTTTGACAGCACCCATTCACTGCAGACATGCAATTTAAAATTTCTTCAAATCTGTTCTGATGAAGAAACAGATTCATTTACATCTTGGAAGGCCTGAGGGTGAGTAAATGTTCAGCAAATTTTCATTTTTGGGTGAACTATTCCTTTAAGTCTAAATATACAGGTGACTCTTGTGTAATGTTGAAAATTCATGTTTAGTTGAAATAACATACTGCCCTCTATCTACTTGTATATGAGAAGCACACTTTATTGAATGATTTATCCCTAAACATGCAAAGACTGTTTTTCATGACTAAAGGATCCCTGCTAAACTCTTGTGTTAGATCACCTCTCTTTAATATTTCATGGGCTCAACGGTGATGCATGTACTTAGAGGTTCTGATCTCATCCAAATTCATGTCATATTTTATGTGCTCATATAAAATTAATACATGCACCTCTGGAGTCTCTAACACTCAATATTTTCATCTCAGATACTTTGTGTACCATGAAAGCAACAATGGTCAACGATATCACTTCTCAGTGACTGTGAGCCTGCCATTTTATGCACTATGAATGTTAATGTCCACTTTACAAAACTTTACAAAACATCTTAACTTTGTTGTTACTGTAAGTATGAAGGGCATTCCAGAGTAGAGTTTGTGAAGACTCTGATTTCATTTGCTATGTATTCTGCACACACACAATCTTTGAGGTTTTTTAAAACTCTTCTGTATGCCAGATGTAAGACACATACAATCTTGTATAATGGGGACTAGACTTAAGACCTTGAGAAGGATTTTGAAAAAGAGAGGATCCAGTTCACAGTCAGGTTTACTCCTCAGCTAATGTTTGACCTGGGTCAATGGCAGTATATTTAACAATGGGGGGAATATGGGTAACAGTCGACTGGTTTGTCCCTGAAACAGGGGGGCCTGTGGTCCGTGACTGCATCTCGGGAGGAAGGGAAAGACAGCCACCAAGGGACTCTCATTAGGAGTCACGAAGAAAAAGAGGAATAAGTCCTCATGTTACACTACCACAATAGCAGCCTCTATTACAGAAGCAAAGGACACAATCCTGTGACCCCTGAGATCTCCCAGAAAGAGAGAAATGGGGCATGCAAACTATAGTCAAAGACTAGACACTTGATCAGAGCATAGATTAAAAAAATCTAAATGCTTGTTTTGACAATGTATTAATGTAAAAAACCCAGTCATATGAAATGAATGTAGAGTAAGCTGACAAAAATACCTTTTTCAATAATAATAATAATGTTTAATGTTAATATTTGTTAACTTAAAAAACTTGAAACTTTATATAAATGTTATTGATATTATTATTCATTTAACAATTTGTTATTCAATTATTTTATTATTTAATGATTATTAATTAGCAATATAAGAGAAAAAGAGAAAAATACTTTTTTACTTGAAAACTAGTTAACAATTTACAATAATATTATTATTATAACAATAGTTATCCTTATCTGCAATAATAAAAACAAAAAAGGAGGGGAAAAACACTAACTGTTAATTATTATTTTTGAATAACTGAATAATTTAAAAAAATGAAAAAATTTTTTTTTCAAATTTTGGTCCAAGCCATTGTTTTATTCATTTTTAAATTTTTTTTTTAATATTTAACTTAAATAGTATGTGCTCAAATAAATGACATATTAGATTTTCTCTGTGGTATCAAAATTTAGCATCAAGAATCGTGAAATGTCACTGGCATTTTATTTATTAATTAATTTTTTATTTAACCTAAATAGTATGTGCTTAAATAAATGACATATTAGTTTTTTTTGTGTGGTATTAAAATTGAGCATCAAGAATCGTGAAATGTCACTGGTATTTTGTTAGTATCCTGACAGCTCTATATCCATCAGAAGCCTGATTAGATGTGCAATTGAATCTATGATCTATGCTTTAGGAACCCAGAAGATTAGCCGCCCCTTCTCTTCACTCCGCACTCCATCTGACCACATCACATCCCCTGAGAGAAACGCTGAGCCTCGGTCTCCGATTTCTCAATTTAAAGGTCCCCGTCCACTGGGTGCAACTGCTCTCGCTGAAACAAATAATCTGGAGATTGGCTGTACGGGTGTATTAAAACCCCCACAGATGATTTGCTTATACAATGTGCAGTTGAGTGGTTTGCAGAAAGGTCAAGCTGTCAGGAGCCCATTAGGACGAGAGGTGACAACGTACATGGAGAAAAATAGTCCATGTTTGTTTTTCTATTCACTGAACCACAATGTGTACTGATCATTAAATAACAAACAGAACTGACCAGCTGAGGTGTCACAAAACAAGTAATTAGGTGGAGTAAACAAAGACTGAATTGTGCCAGCTGATAGCGTTGTTTATTTGCACATGCTTGTAACGGTGCAAACACACCCACAAAATTTGTGCTAAACACAATTTGCATGCCGTAGTTCTCCATCGTGTGCCGATTCTGAGAACTCAGTTGTGAAGAATATAGCAGGCTACCGCAATATTTATCAAAATTAAAATTCCTTTAATGAATTACTTCCATCATGATCAACATAAAATTTGCAAACACTCTCTTAAATAAAATTATTTTTTACAACATTATTTCCATGGGTGATAATAGCGCAACTATTAATTTACAAACATTTTAAATTAAATATAAAAATTTGATTACATTTACACAAAGACGTTAATTAAAAGAAATAGTTCTAACCAAAATAAAACTTAACTGAAAATTGACTCACTCTCAGGCCATCCCAAATGAAGATGAGTTTGTTTCTTCATCAGAACAGATTTGCAGAAATTTAGCATTACATCACTTGCTCACCAATGGATCCTCCGAAGTGAATAGGTGCCGTCAGAATGAGAGTTCAATCAGCTGATAAAAAACATCACAATAATCCACAAGTAATCCACATAACTACTTTAGATCAATTAATGTCTTGTGAAGTGAAAAGCTGCTTTTTTTAACTAAACAAATCCATCATTAAGGCATTTTAACTTTAAACCGTCACTTCTGGTCAAAATATCAGTCCATAATAACCAGTGAAAAAGTCTATCCCACAAATCACATCAACATTCACCAACATACTTGTTCAAAACTGTTTTGGATTGTTTTTGCTTGTTGTTTTGCTTGATCTGTGCACATTTCTCTCCTGATTCAGACGAGATGACTTTTTTTATTGGAGAAAGCAATAAGATGGGGGACTTAAATTTTAGCTGAAAGTAATGGTTTGAAGTTAAAAACTATTTTTTTTATCATGTTTATCATGCAAAATGCACTGTTTTTCCACATCACAAGACATTAACTGATGGACTGGAGTCATGCTTTTATCACCTGTTTGAACTCTCATTCTGACGGCACCCATTCACTGCAGATGATCCATTGGTGAGCAATAGATGTAATGCTACATTTCTCAAAATCTGATCCGGTGAAGAAGCAAACTCATCTACATCTTGGATGGCCTGAGAGGGTGAGTATATTGTCAGCAAATATTCATTTTTGGGTGAACTATTCCTTTAAATTGCATTAAGTTATGGTAAGTACTTAATTTAAGTACTTAAATGGTCAATCTGTGGTGCTTAGTGAATAAGACAGGGTTTTTGCTGAAGAGGCACAACTCTGATTTCATACTCAGTGTGTGTGTAAGTATTTGAATAGATGTGGGTGTGTATGCATCTGCTTGTGTGAAAGTTATAAAACTGAATCCTGACACCACTGTTATTTACTTCATATGTTATTGCGCGCTACGTGAATCTACATTTGTCTGCCAAAAAAGCGCCTGAAGTTCATGCTGTAATCAGTGTTGGCTCAAAGAATTGGCACAGCACCACTAAACTGACAACATGACTCATATAATCACTAAGCAGAGTAAAGAACAACCTTTATCCAAGCAAGCTTCTCCACCATGTTTTGATATGTGCTTGCGATTTGTCACACCTTGTGATTTACAAAGCCAAAGTGTATAGATCATAATGCAAACATGGCTGTTTAAATGACAAGAATATGCATGTTTAACACAGCCGGTGTGTTTTTATAGAGAGTGGGGAACCTTGAGTAATTATGCATTACACACGGCTTACTTCCAGGTGTAGGAAAACATAGGAACTCCACATAAGCCGGGGAATATCAATAAATAAGCTCACTGTACACAACTGTCTCTGCTTTCCTTAAGCATGACCTATTTATCTCTGTCCATATCAACAGAACAAATCATTATACATTATATATATCATTAAAATATCTTCACTAAGACATTATTTCATAACTTTAGCATATCCAAAGCTGTAAAAAGCATTAAAAACGAAAGGAACTTGCGCTGCAGGTAAGGGGTTATCCATTTGAGAGGGGCTCTGGGAATAAAGTTCATGCTCTCCCAATAAAAGCAAATTTACTGGCCCCATATCCCTCTAAAAGTAATGGGAATACGACATAACTTATTCCCTCAGTGAAAAGAAGAGAGAAAGAACGTGTTTCTAAGCTTTCATTCATATTTACAGTTGTGTATCCAAACTTGCGTCCGCTGTAGCTCAAATGGAAAAAAATCAGAAGGCTTTGGCTGCCAGACTTTGTTCATGGAAAAACATGAGGAGAGGGTGCAGGGCATAGAGTCAATAGAAAAAGGAAAGGCAGAAGACGGCGAGAGAAAGAGACTGGGGATACTCTGAATACATAATATATTATTAAAGTATAAAATACCATAAATCCCTAGTTCAAAATGCCTAATTTATTCATTCAGAGGTAGACAACATGATAAAATTATAATTGTATTCTTTGATTATAAGCATTGTTTTTTTTACTTTTGAGAGGTCTTAAAATGATTATGACAAACATAGTTATATTTATATATCATACATATAAATGTATAACACAGTCCAAAAAAGAAACTCTAAATTATACTTTTATAAGTTGTGAGAATTTATAGAATTGTTTAGAACCAACCTCCACATACCCTTGCTATGGTTAACTGAAATGCAAATATTTTTGTCTGTGATGACCTAATATCAGCTGGCATATATTAACGGACCATTAAAATAAATATAAACAGGCTGTCTATGGCATGGCGGTGTGGTCTGCTGATGTAATTGAGTGGTAGAGGTTAATATGGCATCATATGGGGTGCTGGGGAGGTATGCTGACCTGCACTGCTTGCCCTGAGACTGGAAAAGAAGTTTTGATGAAAGGTCAGGATCAAGTTACAGACTGCACCTACGCCATAGAGCAAACCAGGTCAAAGGTCGTATACCAAGAGACTCATATTAAAGCTCCAATCTTCAGTCAATCAACACTTAGTTAAAAGAGCTCCATAACAAGCTAGAGATTTAGATCTTGACCGAGCCTGTATCTGCTTGCATGGTGAGCTATAGTTTTCTGCAGTTATTATAACCTATTTTGAAGCTACAACAACAAGTGCATCTTTGGTCAGGTTAGCAGATAAATTGTACACAATGGAATAAATGTTGAGCAAAAATGTTGTGAAAAAAAAAGCATTATCACTAAATATATTAAAGTGGGGATCATAAAATCCTAGTTATATTTAACAGACTGTACTGTATATACATATATAGAAGCCCATTATAGCGTCACAATAAAAAATGAAACAGGTAATTAAAAGTTAAACATTACAAAATAGGAAATAAAGTCACACAGTGAGATATAAAGTCACAATGGTTATATGTAAAAATTACAGTCATATGATTTAAAGTCACCATTATAAGGAATCAAGTGAGATATAAAGTTCCCAATTATAGAAAAATTAAGCCGCATTTGTGAGATAAGTTGTCACAATTACAAGAAATAAAGTTGCAATTATGAGAAACAAACTCACAATTTAGATAAATTCAGAATAATGAGAAACAAGGTCAGATTTGACCAGAGATGATACATGACCTTAAAAGTTTGAGAACTATTTTTGAAAAATAAAGTCACGTTTGCAATATTTTTTTAATTCTGAAGTGGAAAACTGACTTCCATAGATATATAGTGACCAGTTCTAAAGGTAATATGTCCCATTAGTTTAAAAAATGTCTGTGATGGGGAAAAAACATGAAAGCCCATGAACTTGCAGTAAATCTAAGCTGCTTCTACAAGTTCTGTAACTCAAAGCACTATACAAACAAGCTGCTACTTACTTTCATAACTTTACAAGTAAATTACTGTCCATAACAACACACCACAGTGACACAGTTCTGAATGACCAAATACATCTTCAAAAGCTTTAAGAATCAAATAAATCACATCTAGGCTTTAACATCAAGCAAAGAAGTTATGAGAGCCCTTGGTTAAATCCTTGTTGAAACGGAGAGCTTTCTAAAACTGAAGCACTTGAATATCTTTCAGAAGTATTAGTGTAGTCGTTACTCAAAAGCAGTACAGGGCCCCATCAGGATGTGCTCCTTCAGACAATGCTGAGGCTTCAGGGATATCTCCAGCTCCCGTACCCCAATAGCCCAGCTTTGAGCGAACAATGGTCTGGAATTTGTTAAGATCAGTTCGATCCACCATTCAGCAGGCCAGTTAAAACCGCAATCGTAAAAAAAGCTGAGTATCTCGTTTTTAAATGTAATTTTATTTGAGAAAAAGTTTCCCTTTCACACAGCTGGGAAAACTTAACTTTAACAGGCTTGACAAGCCGGTGATGGTAGTATTAATCTTTTCAAACTTGGAAAAAGGGGATTTTATAAACAACCTTGAAGAAATGTGGGGCCGTATACGGTTCAAACGCCTGCTATTAAAGAATTCTGCTGACGTTTCATGGGAGACCAGCAGCACAACTGCATTGTGTAAATTAAGCTGTCTCTTCATGCTAAAATCACAGTAAAGAAATCATGTCTATTTACAGTACATTAACGATATTTTGATAAGGATAACCTCAGCAGCTCCTTCAGTATTATTTATGTGCATCACTTTCAACTGAAAGTCAAACAGCTGATTCTGAAAGATGCTAGTGATGGCAGACAAACATGTAGCTAAAAATGAGAATCAGAAATGGTAGAAACTGTAGTAGGACTGTCATTTTCAAGGCCTGCAACTGAAAAACACACAAAAATGTATTCTTGTAGCTTCATAACATTACAGTTAATCCACTGATGTCACATGGACTATTTTAATGATGCCCTTACTAGGGATGCACCGAATATTCGGCAACCGAAATTAAGGCCGAATAAGCGAAAAGGCCGAATAATATGTACCGAACAATGACTAACGCGATCAAATAGAGGCACGCACTAATGCAGCAAACGTGTCGGCAGTGTGAACGTATTTAAAACTATCAGAGAAAGATGCAGAAATCATTACAAGTACGAAGCACCGACAGCGAGAGACTGTTTAGTGCTGCATCACGTCTCCGATGAGAAGAAGAGGTGGCTGATGCTGGTGGTTAGGTTACTGTATGATGATTGAAATCGTGAAATTAGCTTTAAGCGATTAGTAAATCAACTGCAGAATGTTATATTTTCTAATGCACGCACGAATTGCATGTATTCCGACAGCGCTGCACGAGCTCGCACCGGGGTTCAAAGTCCAAAGCGCGAGGAAAATCTGCGCTGAAACTGTTTCTTGTCAGTTGCTCAGTAACATTTTTGTGAATTTTTTTAAGGCATGTGACAATCTGATACGTGCGACAAACATCTTCCCAAATTCGTAATGAGAATCATTTATAAATCTGCATGCTGTTTTCAACAAAAAGAAGCACTGAGATCTTCCTGCGGGTTTCTGCCAAAGTAAAAGCCGAGAAAAAGGAACAACTCCATCGACATTCATAAATTATAGTATTGTAATTTTGCTGTTGTTCTGTAAAATAAAATGAAAAAGTAAGACAATAATAATGATAATAATAATTACCCTACAACAGCTCCATTAATACATTTATTATAACATTCACACATAGTGTTCAAATTGGGATCTGTAATATATTCTAATTGTTTAAAAGAAGTCTTTTCTGCTCAGCAACTTATTAATTTTAAGTTAAATTGTGCTTTGTTGGTATAATGTCTGCTAGAATGAAAAAAAAAATGTTCAGTGTTAAGTAAATATTTTTAAATTGTTGTTTTGTAATTGATTTTTTTATTTGAAAAGCAGGACAAAACAGTAAAAAGCACATTTTGGCTATTTAATTAATGCAATGGTGAAAAAAATATGGCAAAATAGGCCTACATGGGGGAAAAATGTGAAAAACCGTGTTCGGTATTCGGACTTCAGCACAGTGTTTCATTTTGTTCGGCTTCGGCCAAGAATTTTCATTTCGGTGCATCCCTAGACCTTACTACCTTTCTGGGGCTTGAACGTGGTAGTTGCGTTGCTGTCTATGGAGGGTCAAAAAGCTCTCAGATTTAATCAAAAATATCTTAATTTGTATTCCGAAGATAAGATAAGATAAGTTTTTACGGGTTTGGAACGACATGAGGGTACAGAATTTTTATTTTTTAGGTGAACTATGCCTTTAAATTATAAAGTTTGAGAACTACTTTTCTAGGAAATACCAGTAAAACCTAAGGTACGAAAGAGCAACCATCAATTTTTTTTTTTGTGGGATGCTTCAATGAAGCACAGGAAATGTTGGTTGATGAGTCATTTATCTCCTTTAAAAGTCTGTTCTATTAAATTCTTCCTTCCGTGCTTCCCAAAAACATCAATAGCATCAATGAGTGAGAGCATGAGCGAAAGAGGTGTGATGCTGAGACCTCTCTCCCCTACAGGATGGCTGACATTTGGGCCAGAACAACAGTGACCATTGTTTGTTCTTTCAAGGTTCATGCCCATTCCTCATCCATGGTGTTCGATTACCTCCTTTCCAGGTGGTCCCCATAAAAAAGGCAATGTTAAAAGTGAGAGGCAGTGAAAAGGGGAAGAAAACATATTGCATTTATTAAAAAGTCAATGAATAAGGTCTTCAGTGTGAGCAATCATGACGTGCAGCTGTGGTGAGCATCTGAGACGCGCTAGACACAAAAGGGGACTGTATGTAGACGCTGCCTCTACCTGCTGTTTTGAGACCAGCTCACCTTATTCAAGCCCTTCCGCTTACAACAGATAAAGCAGAGTTAACCTCACATCACTGAATCAAAGCCAAATTCACCCTCATCAAACAAACAACCTCCAGTGTCATAAAGGGCTCATGGGACTCCATTATGGTCAAATTTTTAAAGGGATAGTTCACCCCAAAATGAAAATTCTGTCATAATTGACTCATCATCATGCCATTCAAGACATGTATGACTTTCTTTCCTCTGTGGAACATGGAAGAGGATATTTTGAAATATGTTTCAACTGTTACTTTATTCATTTAATAAAAGCCACAATTTTGAGACAAAGTCACAACTACAGAAAAAAACGGGGAAAAAAAGTCACAATTGTGAGATGTTGCATTTACGAAAAAAATATACAAGTCGTGAGAATGTGAAGTTACAATTAAAAAAAATATATATATATTACGTCACAATTATGAGAAATAAAATAAGTTGCATTTATGGAATAATTAAGTAAAAATTGTGAGATATAAAGTTGCAATTACAGAAATAGACAAAATTGTAAAAAGTATAAAGTTGCAAATACATAAAAAATTAAGTAGCAATTACAAGAAATAAAGTTGCAAATATGAGAAATAAAGTAATAATTGTAAAATATAAAGTCACAATTACATAACAATTAAGTTGCAAATTCCAATAAATAAAAGTTGCATTTGTGAGATATAAAGTTGCAAATATGATATATAAAGTCACAACTGTAAGATATAAAGTTGCAGTTATGTAAAAATTAAGTTACAATTACAACAACTAAAGTAGCTATTGTGAGACAGTCGCAAATATGAGAAATAAAGTAACAATTGTAAGATACAACATCGCAATTACAAGAAATATAGTTGCATTAGTGCTACATAAAGTCGCAAATATGAGAAATAAAGTCACAATTGTAAAATATAAAATCACAATACATAAAAATTAAGTCGCAAATTCCAATAAATAAAGTTGCATTAGTGAGACATGAAGTTGCAAATATGACAAATAAAGCCACAAGTGTAAAATATGTTGCAATTACAAGAAATATAGTTGCACTAGTGCTACATAATTTGCAAATATGAGAAAAAAAGTCACAATTGTAAGTGAGGGATATTTGATCAGGCTATAATACTCTTTCAAAACGGCTTTTCCCAGCACTAAACCACTAGCTTTCAAAATGGTAAAACCTTGCTTATTTCTCAGAATGGACAAAAACAAGCTTCCATACTGTTAATCTATGAATGTGTCACCTCATTCTTTCCTTTTTGTGCCTCATCCCTTTTACCCTGCCATTCATTGACCTTTTGCTCTTTAGACATCAATACCCCTCCACACTTTCTCTCATATTTCCTCTCTTCCCCACTACAAGGCCAGTTTAAGACCAGCTGTGGCCAGTTCAGCTCTCAGTCTATGCACTGACACTAGGCTTGCAAATGCACCTCTGCTCTGGAGTTCATTAAAGGAAGAGTTTCATTAGAGTCCCAGCCACAACACCACACAAGGGACACCCTCTCCCCACACTCTCTTTATCAGGTACCGCTTACCAAGACGAGGCTGACACTTCGATACGTATCCGGAAAAAAAGGAGGCACATAAAGGAGAAGGAGTGTAAAGAAAAACAGACAGCATACTGACCCTTTTCCTCTTGATGGAAGCTGACATGATGACTTTCTTTGATGATGACACTAATGGTTACTAACAGGCCAACATATGGCTCAAAGGGATCTCTGTGCACCTCAGTGCAATGACGGCAGCTAGTCCAATACGAGCCGTGCTGTCGTCTGTACGAGGCTTAGAGGCACACAGACGGGTTTGTGGACTTTAATCAATATTAATGTGATTTGGAGCGCGGCCAGTCACGTCAAACGGTCAGGGGTTCAGTCTTTGATTTGGATGGAGACAATCCACAAAGCTTAGAAATGTAATCTGCACCACTTTGAGATTTGCTTCAGTACTGTAAATAAAAACCACGCGACTGTTTACTCCTAACAGTGGGTCAACTTGCTACATAATATGAGAAGATGCTAGTGAGGGCGAAAACTATAGCACTAAATTAAAAGTATTACCAGGATCTAAAAAAAATTCAAAATCCTACCATAAATCTACGCTCCCATGCTAAGTGGCTACAGTAGGTGTTGAAGCCTGCAGCATGGAAATATGGTAAGATTAAAAGAGAAACATGAAGGCAGTGTATTAATGCACTGTCTGTAGTCTGAGTGGGTTGAAACAGAAACATGTGGTGAGGCCGGTTGTACATTCTAGCACAAACAGGTGCTGGCTGATTTTAATGAAGTTAGACACACAAATACTGCAGTTCCTACAGTCTTAAACAAGACACATGCAAGCAACATGGACAACATCTTCATTTGTATTTGCTAACGTCTCGGGTTACTTATGTAACCATGGTTCCCTGAGTAGGGAACGAGACACTGCGTCCTCTAGGGGTCGCTATGGGGAACGCCTCGTCGTGACTCGTATCTGAAGCATACATTGAAAAAACACCAACTCGTTGGCCGGCGACAGCCATGACGTCACTACCGGTGCGACTACAGTATAAATCGGTGCCGGGAGCTACACATCATTCACTTCTTCGTCTGAAGCTTGCGTCCGCAGCATGGCAAGAAACCTAGAGGACGCAGTGTCTCGTTCCCTACTCAGGGAACCATGGTTACATAAGTAACCCGAGACGTTCCCTTTCATGGGAACTTCGAACTGCGTCCTCTAGGGATCGCTATGGGGAATGGTATACCCACGCCAATTGACCTGCTGAAGTTTCTGGAAGGCTCACTCTAAAGCTATAAATCTGAAATGCAATGAACAGTCTTTAATAACCGCATCTAAGAATAGTCCCTGATACACATCTGAAATGAACTATGAGTTCTGCAATGTAGCTTTCATTGTAAATCTCAAATTATCTCAATTCTAATATAAAACTTTAATTTGACAACAGTGAAAATAAGTTATACTGAATACTGAAATGCAGTGTTTATAGTTTGTCAACAGTTTATAACTTTTTAAATATTTAATAATAATTAAATAATATTTAATTTAATAATTAATTACATTTAATAATAAAATATACTATTTAATTATAAATTATACATTAAAAAAATTATTAATTATATAAGAGCATGCATTCCTTTCTGTGCAGGTCTACCTCATCCACTCACACACACATAAAAGGGAAAAGTTTTAGCCAGACAAATCCTGAAGGAGCAATTAAATCATTTGCTTATGCAAATTTTTTCCCCTTTTGCTCTGCTTATTTAATGGAGGATTTTAGATGGGGTACGGCACAGAGGAAAGGAAAATGGACTTACGGTGAAGGCCTTCCAGGCAGAGGGGTGGGAGCCGGATCTGGAAGAAAGAGAGAGCGGAGATTTTTAACAACATGTTAGGCACAAATTGCCCACAAAGAAGCACAACACACGCAGCCAATATGGCTCCTTGGCATGGAATAGAGAATAACTACAGTGACCTCATCAGACCTACACAGTTTCTCTGCCATTCAGGGCATCAGGACATTTCATTTCATCATTCCAAATGGAGGGACCACTGCTTTGCAACAGGTCAAAAATTATATGGGGTGTGTAATACTTGGAAATTGTTTCTCCTAGATAACAAAGACATTATTTTAAGACAATATGAAATTTTTACTGAATTCTTAGACTTTTCTCCAGAGAAAGACTGTAATATAAATTATTTTTGTTCATAAAACTAAAGTCAATGGAGTTCAAACAGCACCAACAAAAAACACAAGGTGTGTCCAAAAACGCATACTGAGTAGGTACTACATTCGATGAGGAATGAACATCATAACCAGTAAACAGTATGTTCTATATAGCATACATGTATGTAGTATGAATGAAATTTAGACACATTACATGTGACTTATGGCTTCATGAGACAGTAAAGTATGCATTGGATGCACACTTTCGAAATTGTACCTACTGTTTGTTATGAATAGTACAAATTTGGAAATGCTACCAAGTTCTCATACTGTTTATTGCCCTACTATATAGTAGGGATATAGACATAATCGGGCAAAGACATAGGGAAAGAGATATTTTCCAAAATATGTTCTTTTATGAAGAAAGAAAGTCATACAAGTTTGTAACAACATGAGAATGAGTAAACGGTGAAAATCTGCATTTCTGGGTGAACTATCTTTCCCTTTAAAGGGTTAGTTCACCCAAAAATGACAATTCTGTCATTAATTACTCACCCTCAAGTCGTTCCAAACCCGTAAGACCTTCGATTATCTCCAAAACACAAATGAAGATATTTTTGATCCAGTAAGGTAGTAAGGACATTGTTAAAATAGTCCATTTGTCATCAGTGGTTCAGTCGTAATTTTATGAAGCTTCGATGAATACTTTTTGTGTGCAAACAAAACAATTATAATGACTTTATTCAACCATTCTTCTGTGCCATGTCAGTCTTCAACGTGTGTTCACGAGAGTACCATGACACATGTGCACAAAAAAACATTCTTGTAGCTTCATAAAATTAAGGTTGAACCACTGATGTCATGTATGGACTATTTTAACGATGTCCTTACTACCTTTCTGGGCCTTGAACGTGATAGTTGTGTTGCCGTCTACGGAGTGTAAGAAAGCTCTCGGATTTCATCAAAAATATCTTAATTTGTGTTCCGAAGACGAACGAAGGTCTTATGGGTTTGGAACGACATGATGGTGAGTAATTAATGACAGAATTTTCATTTTGGGGTGAACTAACCCTTTAAGGCTGGTTCACACAGTCAGCAACAGGGTTAACACAATGCAGCAATTTGCAAATGTTGGAATTTGGTTTCCTGGCATTTGTTGCATTTGTTTTTCCAGAGTAATTTTCAGGGAAATAACTGAGGCAAAGTTGATACTTTAAAAACACATAACTGAGGACCCCCTAATGTCTCCTGAGCTAGCAAAGATGACCCTCTGGGATGTGTTTAAACACACAGACCTGAAGTTTTTCTGCAATGCATCATCGGTCACCTGATTGAGAAATCATCGAGGTATTGTTAAAGTCCAAAAACACTCACCAAACTTGACAAACAGGATTCCTGTGGTAGATACTGTGCCATAGGTGTTGGTAGCCACACACTGAAAGTAGCCAGTGTCTGTGGTGTCCAGGTTTCGGATTCTCAGTCGGGAGCCGTATGGAGTGGGCCGGTAAGAGACACGCCGCGGTTCCTGGACCACAGGGGCATCGTTTTTAAGCCAGCGGACTGTGGCTGGTGGATTCCCTGAAACGTGGCAATGTAACTCAGCTGTCTGTCCGAGGGAGGTAGTGATGTTATTCATTGGAGTATCCAGCCTTAGAAAGTGATCTGAAAGGACAAGGCAGAAAAGTTATTGAAAATGTCGATTAAAGCTAACTTACTCAAATTACCCAAAGGGAATAGGGTTAAAAAATCCAACAGAATGAAGGTGAGCAATAATGACAGAACTAATCCTTTAAACCGCCATTATTTGACATGTAGTAAGTCAAAAGTTTTTCCGAGAGGGTTTTTCCGAGAGTGTTTGTGTGTATTTGAAACTATATACGAGCATACAATGTGCAACAAGCCTCTAAGCTGCCGGTTAGGAATTCTTTACATGATATTTAGTGGGTGCCACTAGGTGGTAAATTATTAGTTTGTCTCATCGGGCTGGATATTGCCAGAGGGGACGGCAAAACCTCTTGAAGCTTCTGGAACCTTCTGTCTCCAGAATCTGTCTTGCCAGGCCTACAGCTAACTTTGATAAGGGGCCAGCAAAAACATGACAACCCCCAATATTTCATGAGTGGTGGGAGGGAAATAAAAGCGCTTGCAGTGAGCTCAGCAGATCTGACCCATTCTGGTCTGAGTAAGGCCATAGAGGGGAATGCTCAAATCTATGGGAAAGTTACAGTTGAAACACTTTGTGGTGAAGGACGTCAACCAGAATTAGGGTAAGAGTGGATATACAATGGTATGTGTGTGTTTGCGAAAACAATGTGTGGTTTTAGCACAAATACATTTTCATACATTTGAATAGATGCTGCTGAAATGTACAGTCCAAAATTAACACCCAAACCAAAGATTGTGATAGAACACACATATAAACCAGTAAATAAATGAAACACATTAATGTTACATCATAAAACTGACAATGTTACACTTTGTTACACATATGTTGTACTTCTTCAGGTTGTATATACTAAAGTAATACATAAATTGTTTAAGTTTTAGATGCTGCCAATACATTATTGTACATTTCAGTGTATGTCCACCCATACAAAAATGTTAAAATAAAAAGTGTACACTTAGTGCACAAATGCCTATGAATACTAATGAGATCATCTTGGCAAAAAATTAATGTTTCATACAAATAACTTTAACCTCTGTAAAGTTCCCTGGGACTTCCTGTGGAGTCATATGATCGGTTTGGCAGACATGCTCTGACAGGCTCTTGATGGCATCCCGACAAGCCCTACTGGTGCAGCCAAGAAGCAAAGAGTGAAAGTAAACTTTTCCTCTCACTCAGCACGGATTTACTATGAGCATATCAAACATACAGTCCAACAATCTGTCAATACTTGCTCATGATTAAAAGAGTCTAATAGACTACTAGGGCATTGTGCAGTTACTATTACAAACTAAATACGTTACTAAAAAAATATATATGAATAAATAATGTAGGGATGCACGATATATCGGCCACCATATCGGTATCGGCCCATATCGGCTCATTTTTTCTGTTATCGGTATCGGCCTGATAAGAAAATTTGGCCGATATCTTAAAGCCGATAAATAATGCATTATTTCCTTCAGAGACACTTCAGATGCGCGCTGTTCGTTTGCAGCCTTTTGTGCAATTGTACATTGTAATATTGTGTTTATTTGATGTATATCTGATGTATCTCATATAGAATGCGTTTGGTAAAGTTAAAAGAGCGCTTCAGTTTACCAGTGATCATCTTTAGCTCAGCACACGCAGCCCAAACAGCAGTGCACAACATTAATAACTATGATTGGGAATGTCGTGTATATAACATTCTAATGAGAACATTATTATAATAAAACGTTGTGAATTCTTTGGGTTTAGTTGCCGTGTTTCAGCGCGTTGTTATGGGAAGAGCGCATCCACAACAGGATCACACATTCTGACTATAGCATGCAATAACTGCGTCATTTGTCATTTCATATATAAGTTGTAATATTATGTTTATGTTGTATTAATATTAATCTCAGGATGCATTTCCTTGAGTTAAATAAGCTGCCAGCAAAACGCTTCAGTTTACCGTGTTCATTCAGCTCTTCAGCTTCAGCTTGAGCTGCAGCTCAATGGCTGCTATTTAAAACAGTGGTATTAATTTGTTACTTTTTCAAAATCATTGATATATTATTAATAACAACAACCACTTGTATTTTTCTCTTATTATTTTCATCAACAATATGGTTTAGTAATTAAAATCATTTAATTATTGTCCGTGCAGAGGCTATTCCGTTTTATTGATCTATGGCGCATTCATTTTGATTCTTTACATGTGTAATGATGTCCAGTGACTTGTTTGCATTATTTATGCATTATTTTATTTATTTGTAAGACTTTTTTATGACTAAATTTGGTAATGGGAGAGTAAAAATATTTTTAAAACGTACACCGTTCAAACTAGGCTGCTTATGTTGAAGTGTTTGGGATGTGGCTTTTAATGATGAGACCTTTTTTGTAATCAGGCTCTCAAAAAGTATATAACAATTTGGATATAGATTTATCGGCCAACATATCGGTTATCGGCTTTCAAAAATAAAGAATAATCGGTTATCGGTATCGGCCAAAATTTTCATATCGGTGCATCCCTAAAATAATGCAGTGCAAAAGTGGGGTTCCAAAAGAAAAAAAAACAACAACATTTTTTTCCATAGAGAAATTGTTTTTAAATGATAATAAATAAATATTTTAAGGAAGGTATATTTAATTTTATAATTTTTATTTATTAATTTTATTTTATATAAATAGTTTTTATATTAAACTGCTGTTTCTGCTTGTACACAGATGGTCACTTTTCCTCCTTTGATCATCTTTTTAGTAAATATCATCTTTCTCATTCTCATTTTTTTCGTTACTTGCAGATTCGGCATTATGTTCAGCAGACTTTTTCTGACTATAAGATTCAGCAGGAAGAGCATTGTTTCTATAATTTAGTGCGACAAGCCCCAGACTCTCGGCATATGGTTTCACAATTTGTTTCCCTGTGCTCTACGCAGGTTATTACATCTTCTGATTATCTTAGGGTAGCCTGGGAAAAGGAGGCTGGTATCAGCTTATCTGATAACCTTTGGTCTGAAATCTTGAAGAGAATACATAGCTGTTCCATCAATGCAAGACTTCAATTAATTCAGTTTAAAATTGTACACAGATTGCATTATTCTAAAACCAGACTCCACAAGATCTACCCAGCTGTGTCTCCTATGTGTGATCGATGTCAAGTTGCAGAGGGAACTTTGCCTCATGCTTTTTGGTCTTGCCTGAAACTCCAGAGATACTGGGAAGATATTTTCTCTTGGTATTCAGTGGCATATGATCAGATCCTTCCTCCTGAAATGGAATTGGCCATTCTTGGCTATTCTGACACAGTTTCCTCTTTGCCTTATCATTTGCAGATGGCATTAATGTTGGGCATGGTTGTGGCCAAGAGAATTATATTAAGGGATTGGAAAGTCACTGCTCCCCCATGTTTTCAGAAATGGCTTGTGGAGATGGTCTCCGTTTTAAACCTTGAAAAAATTTGGCTTAACGAATCAAAGTCTCTTAATTTTTCCAAGATCTGGGGTCCCTTCCTCCAATATTTACAGAATAGTTGAACTTAAAGATTATTATACTATTTA